>NW_020187213.1:1124668-1125626 GCF_900000015.1 Plasmopara halstedii
TGCTCGGCTGTAGGTTATACAGTGACGAAAGTTTCCGGTGTCATTCCACCCATCGTTCAAAGAGCGATTTTGTCATCTGTAGCGCTTTCGCCAGGGGCAAGCACTACAGGTATTGTCCGCATTTTGCGGGTACACGAGAGACACCTCGTTGAGCACTCAGACGAGTGCGATAAGCTTCCAACGAAAGTTTTTGTGGAACCAAGAAACGAGCTCGAAGAGCTTTACGTTTGGCAAGCTGATCTTCCGTTCTGGCCGAAGACCGATGATGAGGAGGCGTATCGATCGAGTTACCGCGTCCTTCGCTTCCACAGCGGGATCCGCTGAGCGGAAGCCATATTCCACTCGAGGTGTAATCACCGGCCGTGCATGGGCGCGCTTCAAAGCCGCCTTACGGGCAGCTTCCAGCTGCCGCCTCTGAGCCCGATCGAGGTAATTGGTGACTACACGACGTCCCTCAGTTGATGAGAAATCAGGGAACGAACATGGGGTCCGCAAGGCGCGAGCAGGGCTCGTATCACGCCGCCGCTAGCGCAGTTTGCCTTCCTCGTCATCCTATGCGGGAAAAGAAGTGTCAGACTCGTAGTCGACCACCTCCACATCCTCAACGAGACCACTCATCATTGATACCATGCGCAAAGCGTGACGCTCGTCCCCATCGAGCCTAGGATGTACATCCTTCGGTGCCGCGGACGCAATGTCCGACATTGCACCGCGTGCGGGAGACGAAGTTGGGCTCTGCCCGTGTTCGCTGTCAGAACCAGCGAGACTTGATGATTTTCGTGTCGTGGACACAGAGCTCATTGAGCAAGGAAGTTGTTAAACTCCAACAAATTGAGCTGCAGTGTCTAATGGACAGGCGAGCCTCCTTGAGGCAATAATCGATGGAACTGTAAATGCTCTCAAACTTAATGGGGAGGGTGTAAACGGGGTTACACGAACACTAATAACAGGGGGGGGG
>NW_020187213.1:1125636-1125782 GCF_900000015.1 Plasmopara halstedii
GGCGGCGAGAACACTCGTGAGAGCTTCAATTGAAGCTCCGCCCATGAGGGAAACGCAGCTCCGACCGAAGTGCCGCACGTCAGTGCCTATTCTCGCGCTCGACCACCGAGCTTTGAGATGGCTAGCGCCACGCGCTGTTGCTCGGT
>NW_020187213.1:1125863-1130920 GCF_900000015.1 Plasmopara halstedii
AAAACTTATTTTTATTTACTTTTTCATCCTAATTTTAAAAGTTTAGATTTTCCTAAATATACTAAATATATATAGTAAAATTTAAATACATGCATAACTACTGGCTACCTAGCCGTGAATGTTGGTTACTATGGCCTGTGGCAGAAATCGAAAATCGAATGATGTATAGAATTTATTTTTCTGTAGTACTCACAGTCGCTTGCATATTGACGATTTTGATGAAACTGAACAGACTAGCAGTCGTCGCATAATTTGACACTTCAAGGTGACTTTAAGAAAGGGCACAAGTGTGCAAAGACTGGGTACTTCTTCGCTTTCTCAAATTTTCCGAGCTTTAAACCTCAGGTTGAAAGACCTGGAAACAAAAGCGTATTCGGTCGACATTTGGCTAAAGAACGCAAACACTAACCATGACAATGCACATTGTTAACGAAGTGAGTTCTCCACGAAATCGCCGTCGAAGTGCCTCCGCAAATGTGCCCGATTTCGGCATGAACGAATCATATGAAGATGGGTTTGTGAATGATAGTGTCTGCGAATACTCAGAAAATTCAATTCATTTTGAAATGGACGACGTTGTTGGGTTTAATTATCGGAATGAAAACAACAGTAAAAAATTTCCGAAGAGCCTCGGCTTCGATTTGTTTCGCAATTTCCCGATTTTGGATGAAAACTATTCTCCAAATGCGACAACGGTGAAGATCAGGACCTTGTAGCGTTGCAAGAAAATGAAGAAAAGAACACGAGGTGTTACCAACAAGCGTTATATTCGCTCAATATGGATCGTGAGCAACATCGACTATTGCGAAAAAGCAGGACTAAGTCAGCTGATAGTTCTTTCATCGGTCTCTCCTCATTTCGTGTGGATTATATGAAGGAAGTGTCGACCGATGTTCAAGAATCCCTGCAAGTTGTTTCTTTATTATGTTCGGCACTTTCCCAATATGAAGAATATTATATTCCAGATAGAACAACGTTGGATGTCAACAGCTTGTCGCGTTGCAAGGAAATGAAGAAAAATCAGGAGGTGGTACCAACAAAGCGTTATACTCGCTCAATGTCAATCGTGAGCAACTTCGACTCTTGCGCAAAAGCAGGACTAAGTCTGCTGACAGACTTCCATCGGTCTCACCTCATTTCGTGTGGATTATATGGAAGAAGTGTCGCACGGTGCTCAACAGTTCTTACAAGTAGTTTCTTTTCGATGGTCCAATAAAGACGGCAAATGTGTTTCGCAATTTCCCGATTTTGGAGGAAAATTATATGACAATTACGACAACGATGAATATCAACACCCTGTTGTGTTGCAAGAAATTGAAGAAAAAAATAGGATATGGTACCCACAAGCTTTGAATTCGCTTATTGTGAATCGTGAGCAGCAGCGACTATTGCGCATAAGCAGGACTAAGTCTGCTGATAGTTCACCCATCGGTCTCTTCTCATTTCGTGTGGATTGTATGGAAGAAGTGTCGTACGGTGCTCAACACTTCTTGCAAGTAGTTTCTTTTCGATATTTCAATGAAGACGGCGAGTTTCTTTCTCAATTTCCCAATTTTGGAGGCAAGCCGTTCTCCAAATGCGACAACGGTGACTATCAACAGCTGCTGATATGGTGCTATGTTGCATACTAACACTACCAGCTGGCATTGAGTACTATAGCCAGTTTTTATTTGGTCAACTAAAAACTATAATACTTATAATTCTTAATGCTCAAGATTTGATTTGCTCGGGAAAAATAAATATATTAAGGTCGAATTTTGGCAAGCAACAGTAAATAGAAATAAAAAATGACATTAATCAAAGTCCGAAATTAGGCGTTTGCGTCAACCCATACTATATCCAATTAGCGTATATTAAAGTTATTGCAGTTAAAAAGCTCGTAGTTGGATTGTTGTTTAGCGTAAGGTCATAGTTTGCTGTGATTGCCTTCAATTAATGCTTTTCGCCGTAAGTAATCAGCTCGTAGTATAGAATATAGCATGAAACACAACTATTTGTGTTTTCGAGAGCTCAAGAGCTGCAGACTCAAGCCAGCGATTACGTGCTTGTCACGGACTGATTTTGATCTAGTTGCATAAAAAGTGAGGAACGGAAAACTTTCACAAGGTGCTGCTGAGGTTGAACAGGGTTTTGTCTAAGACGGTGCTGCACCCAAAAGCGTTAGTATCCATGCGGCCAACTCAATAAGTATCGAAATAATACGAGATTGACGAAGCAGGCTGGATTAATCTCAGCGACTGCAGAAAAAGTAAAGCCAAAATGCATCGTTTACCAAAACAAGATATAATGTCCCGCAAAAACGCTTGATCATACCAAACTTTGTGCATGGCTGCGAAGCTGTAGAGAGAAATCCATGAATGATCTCGCAATGGCACTCTTGATTTGCTTTGTGCGGACATGTATGAAATCACACAAGAGCTAAGATAAAAATAAGAAGCCACGAAGTAAGTTGAAGTATGCTTTACTATCAGAAAGGATTTTAAAGTACAAAAATCTGGTTTTACTTTTAATTTTGACACATGTCACATCTTTCATCACAAAAGCTGCCAGCGCGTACTCATAACCAATGACTTGCTCTCTAATTGATTCCGACAACCCACAAAGCACAACGTTGTCCCCTAACCATGATTACCTCACAATCTGAATAGCATCAATTAATGTGTTAAAAATATCATGTCGCAGGATACGGTCATCAAGGCGTTTGAGAGAAGAAATATCACCCGCTCGCTCGGACGACGCGATTAAGACGTAAATGTCGTTCTGGCCAACATCTTTCACATCCTAAGTAAGAAAACCACAATCTTCTTTCTTCTGCGTTGCGTTGTCCAGATTACCAAAAGGTATTCAAACAAAAACGCAAGCACAAAAAAATCGAGAGCCACCCTGATACTTTTATACAATTGATGAGCTATGCAACGCTCAGTATTTAGCCGGCATGATTACTTATGTCATTGAAACAGCTGCTCTTTCCGACCGAATTAATGATCCGTTGGAATTGGAATCCTCGACACGCTTTAAAGCGACCACGGAGATGCAGGAGCAAGTTTGTTGATTCTACCCTACCATCCTTCACTATCGTGCATTTCACCTGATCTCGTGTACATGCAGCAATCCAATCTGACAAACATGTTGAATCAAGCGTTGGTCGCAAGTGCCGCCATTGTGACACTGACAAGCGCCGCTACCCGCTACGAGTACGCAACAACCGATGTCGAAGATTTTAGAATCGGCGAAGTGAGGACATGACACGCAGCGTCGTTATAATGATTCCTGACGGAACTGGCCCCAACGTCTTCACACTTGCCCGGTTAGTGTTAGATCCGACGTTGAAAACACGCCTCCATATCGACCCCCACCTCATGGGGACAGTGCAAACCCACTCGTCAACAAAGTATCATCACGGATTCAGCTTCGTCAGCAACAGCTTTCTCGACGGGAGTTAAAATATACAATCAGGTGACCGCTGTAGATACTTTTGAGCAACCTCTGGGCATACTCTTGGAAGCTGCCAAAATTCGAGGCATGGTAACTGGTATGATCGTGATCTGCCGTGTGACGCATGCAACACCAGCTTCGTTCGCGGCTTACGTTCTTGATCGGGATTCTGAGGCCGACATTGCAGCTCAGTATGTCACAAACAAGAACTTGGATTTCTTGCTTGGTGATGGTAAAGCTACTTTAACGAATCAATGTTAAAGGATTTGGGGTCGAACGGATAGTCACTTTCGTACCATTACCAAGATTTACTCGACTATCAGTCGGCTAACGCTGCCACGGGTGCTCTTCGCCTATTTGGTCTATTCCAAGACGACCATATGATGTAAGAAGTTGATCGACTTCGTGAACTTTCTACAAGCAATTCTACGGCTCGGCTTTTCAGTCTTCCAAAAATGGTTGACATCGTTCTGAGTCTCCTTCGCCAGAAAAAGCAAGAACGGTTACTTTATCATAATTGAAGGCTCGCGCGTTGATCATGCCGGTCACTCAAATGGCCCCGGTTCTACGGCAAAAGTGATCATTGCCTTCGATGAAGCCGTGGCTGTGGTACTAATTCTGCGATGGTGTCAGCTACTGACCATGGTAATAGAGGTCTCACTCTTGGCCGCGGACCCCAACTGAGCTACAGCTCCAAATGATGTATGCAGGGAAAACTCCGAGCCGTTCTCGATGGTAGCGAATACGCGAATGGAGCCAACGACACGTGCAAATCGGCCCTTCTTACCTCATCTCAAGATCTTCTAGCCAAGTATCCAAATGTAACTAACGTCTCGGACGAGGAAATTCCTGATCTCATCACTCAGATCGGCATTGCCGTTGGAACGCGCGATATTTGGATTGTGATGGTGGAGCTGGGCCATGTGATCAGTCAGCGCGCAGCTGTTGGTCGGACAACATTGGGTCACGTTGGCACAAACGTGAATCTGTATTGCGAGGGACTGCCGACCTTCGAGCGGATGTGCAAGGGTATCCATGAAATCACGTACGTCAGCGAAATAATGGCACTTTATTTGTGGCTACTTCACCAGCAGGAGCTTGAGACGCTAAAACACCGTAACATTTCAGCGCTTGAAAACCCGATTGCATTTATAGACTAGCGCAGTTGGTAGCCCAAGGTTTAGACGTCACCTCGTTCTTAGAAATGTGTACTTGTGCAAAACACAGTTAGGCCTTAAAAAATGCTTTCGCTCATGTAGCTCAATTCCACCAAGCAAAGCGTTGTGTACTAAACTGTATAGCTTAAATTCTGCTCGCACCCATATTTGGTCAACTTGAATTCTAATACTAATAATTTGTAATGCCCAGCAACACTTAAGTGTGATAAAAATTCACATCACGTCTAGCAAAGCAAAGTTCGAAATTAGGCAGGTGTATCATATTTAATCAAGAATTAAAGACAGAAAAACTAGCCGCATTTCAAAACGCTCTTTCTGGATGTGCGACGGCTTTTGAAGAAATACCAAGACGATGATTCGATCAAATCGTTGTAGTTTTCTCGATGAGAAGCGGCAGGAACTCAGCAGTTCCAATGGTATACGCACGATGGCCAATCACACGTA
>NW_020187213.1:1130930-1138378 GCF_900000015.1 Plasmopara halstedii
AGCAGCCCCGCTGCATTTGCACTGAAATTCAGCAGACTTTAGCTCGTTGGCAGATCTACAGTGACCTTATCCTTGCGAGACCAAACCGCAGACCATGCTTCCCAAATTGTCTCAGTTCTACGAGACATCGTGGTTCTTATATAACAAAAGTACAAGACACCGGGCGAGCGGTGAAAAGCAGCAACAAATGTTGAACTGAAGACACCTACAGTTTTTATACAGAACATTGTACGACAAGAAACCCCCTCTATAAAAACATTGTGGCCGCTACATAGGATATGTATCATGACAGTCTCGAGAAAAAAGGAGCGATGGTGCGGTGTGGTTCCACAAGGTCGTACATTTCAAATCAATACCTTCACGATGCCATTAGTAGTCTAAAATGCGGTTAAGCTGATTGCGATCTAGAACCAAAATAGTTTAGGCCGGGAACTCCTGAGCATACGTGGAAAAAGTGACTAGACGTGTACTTGAAGCGCATCAAGATTTCAGAACTATGGAAACTCTTGCTCGTCAATGTGCTTTCAACTTTGTGTAACAAGTGTAAAGGCGACAAAGATTTAAGCCCAGCTCGTATGCTTAGGTGTCCTTGGTCAGCATTCCCAGACTCAAAAGAGTGTTGGAAATTTAATCAAAAGGTTTTTGGCCGTCATACGATACGCTTTAGTTATACTGGACTTAAAGTCTTAGGAGATAGCTTGAGAAAATGGCTAATCATGCTGTCAGCAATATCGTCACCGATGAAGATACAAGCAGGCCAATCCTGTAAAAGTATTATACCAACATGGTAGATGTTTCGAATGCAGTCTCGCTTTACAGCCAAAAATGATTTAATTTGTTTAAGGTGAATGACACCAGATGACATGTCTGCAGTGAGTCATTTACATACCGGTGGTTAAACAAACTGTTTCAGCGGCGTGGTGAGAATCCCCGCAAACGCTTTTGAGTGTAGCGATTACACTAATGGAAACACATCGTCTCATTAATTGAGATTAACTCGAAAAATCCAGCTCATGCTGATACAGGCGTCACGCCTTTTCAGAACTGTTCGGTAATTCAAATACCCGCATCTCCCTGGCGCTCAGATTCGTTTTGGTGTCAATACTTATCAACTTTCTGATAGCATACAAACTTAACTTTGATGTAACTTAATGACTTTAATTTCGAAGAGATTGAACATAATGAGTAAAGTGCGCGACTTGGTGGATGGGAGCTATTACATGCACCTAATATGACGATTCTCATGGTGGAAAACTAATATGAGCGTCACGCAGAGGAGTAGGAATATGCACGAGAGTGGTAGTCCTTCAAACAAAGCACACAAGCTTGTGCGGCGAGAAAGCGATTCTCGAAGTGGGGGGAAGGACCGTTTTAACTTGTAGAGAAGAAGAATAACTTATGACCATAAAGATAAAATTGCATCTAGATTAAAATGAGTTATGTTTTTTAGCTATATGTAAAATACCCCAAGAGCTCCTAGAGCTTTTAATTATAGAATCTTGAGTTCTTGACTTATAAATCAAGGGTGTACTAAGGTTAAATCTCAGCTTTAGCTGATGTAAGATTTTGGATGTACGGAGCTTGAACGTCAAAATGCTTGAACTATAATTTTCGCTGAATATCTAGTTGAAAGGGCTGGTTTACGTCAACCACTTTGAACACAGAGACACGTCGGCCTAGTCAACAGTACATATCTCCAAGTGAGAACCAACCTTCTGTATCTCACAGAATATTTGCGACGTCATATAAGACGTCATGTGTGCATTTGGGAACACCAGACTGCAATCTTCTTTTATAAATACTCACAATGCATACAGAAGGAAAATATATGTACCTTCATGTAATGGCTAGTGTAACCCATTACATCAACTTCTATAAGGTCAGAAATACTTTGATACCTTGCAGACCATTTGGGGCAACTTACTTTTCGTTTAACAATGAAGCGATCGAGTTTACAAACCAACATTGAAGAGCGTTCAAGTCTTTAACGGCAAAGAACGGTTACAGAACCCTTTGACATTTCCATTGTCAACCAAAATGGAGACAAGAGTCCGACAACGAGCGTTTTATTGTGAGCGCTGGATCAACAATCGCGATGATCCGACCCAGTCCATCGCTGCTAAAATTGACTCCTGGTAGGCATTTGTTCGCCTTGAGAACGAGAACAAGTTGGAGCGTCTGATTCGCCGAGTTGGCACTAGTAGGAATCCCAGTCACGACCGAGCACAACCAAGCTCTGGTCGTCGTAGTGTCGACTACAAGCTATTCTCGTAGCTGCGAACCACGTCAGAGGAATCAGACTCTAGGCCTGACGAGGTCCCCGTATGTCCAGGTCCGATGAATAGCCGCGCCAACAAACTCTGTTGTAGCGTTTATGGTTCAACTGATTCTTTCCGCGATGACACTATAATTGATCCTCGCGATCTACAGTCGTCTCAACTACTCAAAGACGCTCTCCATTAGAGTCTAATAGCAGGGGTGGGGCTGAACTTGAGAAACGATTGAGCCACTCCGGAAGTAGAAAAACGCTCATTGCGGGGGGATTGAGGTATTGCGACAGCGCTGCTCGACGCTGAAGATTGCAGCAATACCCTTTATAACCTTGTTGCAAAGCAAAACTCATACCTTGACGTTATGACCGATGGATCTGCCCAATCCTTAGCATTGGAGTCCCGTTTTTAACTACGGTATCAGCAGGTACATGATGAATTAGCTCGACTCCGGAAGGACGAGAAGTCTTGTGAATTGGCGAATGAACACCTGTTGTTATTTGTTGAAGAGGCAGGCTCTCGGGTATACCTAGTGAGTACCATTCTCGCCTACAAGCGTTGAGATAAGTAAAGAAGCAATTCTTTGATGTTTAACGCTTATACGCCGAGAAGAATCTCCAGGGTGATGAGTTGGTTGCTCTTCGTGGATGGATGGAAGAACTTCATGATCGGTAGCAAAGGTATAGTAATATCGGCAGATCCACTCGAATGATACGACTTTAGCCTACCCACGTAATATGTAGGATGTAGGCGCATGCGTATAGAGATGGCTAATGTGTACGCACCACCACTGCATTTCGACACCCTAACTTGTCCAATGAACATTGGCAAAGACTTTCTGCTTCCCAAATTGAACATTGTATGTTCGGCTAGATTTGCCATGCTGGTCGGTAGTACTAGATCATTGACCTTATTATTCTTCTCAATATTCCATCCGCTCTTATCTGCTTGTCTTTTTTTGCAGATCCTGAGCTCTCTCAATTGCGTCTCAACGAAATCACACAATGGCTTGTCTCTTCATTGACGTACTGTACCTCACGACCTGTCATGTCGTAAAGAGGTCTCACTGAGTCAAAATTCGCTTTAAACTCTGTAGCAGTATTTAGGTCTGGCTGTGGCGCTATAGCCATAATTACTCCCCCACTCGAGGAAGAGACATCTCCCGTTATGAAAGCAGATTTCCTAGAATTAATACCATAGTTTACAAGACGGCGATTGACCTGTCGTGACATGCGTCGAGTTGGTCAACGCAAATTCTGCGAGAAAGAGAAATTCACTTTACACCTTTGAACGACGTAGTGTAATGACGCAGTATTTCCTCCAGAACTCGATTCATACGTTCTGCTTGACCATAAGCTTCAAGGTATGCTGCTGTTGACATGGAGAATTTGGTGCCCAATAGCTCAAACAGTGCATGCAGCAAGGCTGCCGTAGCTCTTTCCCTTATAGGAAGCTTATTTATGGTCGGCGACCTTTGTTCTATACTAAGAACCATAAGTGTAGCGGATCGCAATCCGCTTACTTCAAGAGTAAATACAACTATAACCAAGGCTTATGAGCTCTCCGTTAAAATTGTAAGCTATATTTCCGGGTCCTATCTGCGGCAAAGCTGCCTATAGATTTTTCTCCTATCTATGAAGTAAAACCTAATCAAATGTATGACTACTGGCTGTTCCAGCAACGTAATGAATCCTTATTTAATTGTAGCCACCCCATTGTGTGGTAACGACAAAGTGTGTAATTTAAACCATTTTGTGTGAATCACACCATTTTTGATCACACCATCTTATGTGACCCCATTACACGCTCCCCAAAAGATTGTGAACATCTACAATTCACATTCAACTATCGCCTCGAACGAGGCTCGCGTGTCTAAGACACTACAACATCCTCAGAACCTTCTGCACGTATTCTCTGCTCAATGAACCCTGCGTCGAAGTTCCAGCCTCGCTGGTTCAAAAAACGGTCGCGAGCAGAGCCCTTCGTCTCCTGCACGCGGTGCAACTTCGGACAGCGCACCTCGCCCGCCATGGGCGATGAATTACATCGTCGACGATTTGGAGGAAGTCGACTAAGAGTTATATACTCCTTACCCACGATAGGAAGAAAAAAAGGGCGAGATACCTCAGCGGCGCGACGTGAGCCCTGATCGAACCTTGCGGACGCTGTATCCGTTCCTCGAACTCTCGACTTCCGGAGGAGGTGGCATCATTACCAATCACCTCGACGAGGCACAGAAGGAGCAGCTGGATTGGGCCCGCAGGGCGGCTCGCATTCACCCGGATTCACAGGTAGTCCTTGACCCTCGTGTGGAATACGGTTTCCGCTCGGCGGATCTCGCTGCAGAAGCGAGGGGCGCGATCACTCGACCGTTGGGCATATGGCCACTACACAAGAAGAGCTTGACCAACGAAAATCTCTCCGAGGTCGCTTCTTGGTATCTCCAGAAACCCCAATGGATAGTTTCCGCGTTACTCGCAATGCGGACGGTTCCTGTGGTGCTCGCCCCTGGCAAACCGCTGTAGATGACGAAGAGCTCTTCGAACGATGGGTGCAGCGACACCGGAAAACTTCCTCGCTGCGCAACTAATAGTTGAGCCACAGAAAGGTGGACGCGCGTTTGGAGCCCATATCTTTGGTTTGTGTTTGTCAAACTTGAGGCGCGTCGCCGACTTTCTTCGGTTGTCGCCCTGCGTCTTATGGATTGATTCTCACGCTCACTATCTCTGGTCTCTCACACGGATGAGTCCCCGACCACAGCAGCTCGAGGCCATAGATTGAGCTCAGCTAATGGTCCTTCGGCTCCGTGTCATGATCCCTTTGATAATAAGCGTCCACGACGTCTGAGCAGTGGAGCTTCAAAATCTCACGAACACTCGGAGTTTGGGTATCCCCTCCACTTCACAATATATTGGGTTTGACCCTGCCGACGACGTCGACCCACGAGACGTTCTACGTGATAGTGGACACCACCGTTCTTGTTGAGAAGAGTCGTCGGCGGACGATAACGACTTGGTCGATCGCCGTCCGGTGTCTCGCAATGCTCTTCGAGCTCTTGAGGACAAGGTCCGTCGCGATCGGGACCCTCCTGTGCGTCATGCTGGGATCGCATACTGCCGCGCGGAAGACCTCGAGAGCTTGGAGCACGTTGTACAACGGCTGCCTCACGTTGAGGACTATCGCGCTCTGTCGAAGCGGTTCCTAGCCTTTGAGCAGACGGATGCGTCGCTTCATGCGACAGTGATGCGCTTGGCGCTGCTGGAGATAGAGATCGTTGCACTCCGTGCTCAAATGTAGTTGCTAGTTTAACTTCTGGATGGTCGAACGCCTGTGAGCGCCGCTCCGGCGCCAACGCTTCCGCGTTCACTTGGGCCATATCCCAGTACAGCTTAAGCCGTACTGGGATATGCGCACCCACCCGATGTTTAGCCCACATAAACATCGGGTGGGTGCGCATTCGTCTCGAAAGGTTAAGCGTATGCGCGAGGCATCGCTTGGCAACAACCTTGAATTGTCCGATAAATTGTGGACGGAGCTTCATCTTATAGACAGCATAAATTGCATATGTAGAAATGTTTCTAGCCTTTGATGAACCAGATCTCCGATCTCAAAGTGTTTCAAATTTCTTTGCAATTTTGTCTCCAAATTCTTTCTACATGTCTTGACTTTCAGCCATCGCATCGCGAACGCGTCGTAAGGCACTCGGGTAGGAAGACAAGAAGTCATTAACTTCTTTTCTGAACAGTGAGGGGGCTGACATCAGCTAGCCGTTCGGCTTTACCTCCCTTACCAAGCCCTGAGCAATAGGATGGCGGCGTCGGCGGGAAGCGAGAATTAAGAAGCCCAATCACTAGTGTAGCTGGTAGATGAATGCACTGTATTGTTCAGAGCAAATTCTACGAGTGGCAGCATGGCGCTCCAGCGCCTCGGAGTCTCAGCGTAGACGGTGCAAAGGACGTCCTCGTCGATGCATTTCAAGCGCTCAGTTTGACCACTGGTCCGCGGATGGTCCACTGTTGATATATCCAGCTTGGTGCCCAGCACTTTGAAGATCTTCAACCAAAACTTCTCAGTTTAGCGTGGGTCTTTGTCAGAGCAGTTGACTCCAGGCTTATGTTGTTGAAAGTCACGATCCACAAACAGCGTCACTGTACCGACACAGCCGATGGTGTCCGGCACCGCAGAAAGATGAGCCATTTTGCTCAATCAGTCAACGAAGACCACGACACCCGTGTTGCCTGCAATGTCCTTCGGCAGACCAAATACAAAGTCCATACTTATGGAATGTGGCAACACCCTGAGGGTACCGGCAAACTGGACAGCGGCACCGCCGTTTTTGGAGAGAGTTCACCCTTTGAGGCGTCATACACGTGCGCACATATGTGCTCGTCCATTTATACAGCTTGGGTCACCAGTACTGGCAACTCACGAAGCTGTAGATCTTCTCACGACCGTCAAAGAAGATACGGTACCTCAAATTCTCATCGTGAGGAGCCACAATTCGTGGCGTATCCGTCGAGTCGGTGCTATAATACAGCAACCCATTATTCAGCAATTTTCGGTGCAGCCGTCCGCGCAGTCGCGACGACAATTTCTTGCTCGAGTTTCAAAACTCCTTGCTTCCGAAGGCCCGTAGCAGTGCTACGCACATATCATCACCCGCGTATGCGGCGCGGATCAAATCTGTCACTGACAACGTCACCATCGTGACATGAGCAAGCTTATAATCCGGTCTGCGTGACAACGCATCAGTCAAAGCAATCTACTTTCATGGCTTATATTTTTACTCGAAGTTACATTTGGCGAGGAAGGAGAGCCACCTGGCCATTTTTGCAGGAGGTGAGGCGACTGAGTCGCAGTGCGTAATGACGCATGATCTGTGTAGATTATAAACGGCTTTGAGCCCAGCAGGTGCACTCTGAACTTGACAAGTGTATACTTCATCGCTGTTTATCCCTTGTCGTGGACTGGGTAGTTCTACCCCGTAGCCTTAACCTGACGAGATTCGAATGCGATCACCAGATCTCACCCCTCGGCGTCTGCTTGCAGCAGTGCACAGCCGATGGCAAAACCCGAAGCGTCACAGACGACGCTGAAAGAACGATCGGGATCTGGAAGCACCAGTATTGGTGCATGCAGGAGGCTGTCTTTGACCCCGTCAAAAGCCTCCTGATGTTC
>NW_020187213.1:1138388-1138932 GCF_900000015.1 Plasmopara halstedii
TAATATGCTATTTCAGGGAGCTTCGATCACAAAGGACCTTGTATTCAAGGGCTCGAAGAGCATCACGAGTCACCGGAATGCAGTCGACCCGGTCGTCACCGCCCACCACCGACTCTTTTCGATAAGAACGGTGACGTCCACTATCACGTTGAATGTCTAGTGAGACGACGTCGTCACCAGGGTCAGACCCAATATCTGAAGTGGCGGGGATATCTCGACTCCAAAGACTCGTGGGAGTTTTAGATGCCACTTCGGCAAGATTCTCCAGACGCCGTGGACGCTTTTAATCAGTAAAATCAGGACGCCCCGCGCTTCTCAACAATAGCTAGCGAGATAGAAGGGTCACGAGCTAAACTCAAGCGGTGGCTCTGAGCTCTTGTGGTCGCAGACACAGAGCGTCAAGGGTTGATCCATACGTCACAGAGCGACAATCTGAAGGGAGTCGACGGTGTGCTTTGAGTTTGGCAATCTCAAATCCGAAGGTGGCGCTCCACACGCACGTCCACTTCCTTGTGGCTCAACTGTAAGACATACAGTGAGGAAA
>NW_020187213.1:1138942-1140216 GCF_900000015.1 Plasmopara halstedii
AGCGCAGCAAGGTGTTGCATGCCCTGGTGCAAAGAGGAAAGTTGTTCCATCCTTACCGAGGATCAATCGTAACGAATCAGGTGTAGATTGAGTACAAGTGCTACCAAGTGCAGCGGGGCTGCCGCAGCTTTGCGCTCCGAGGAAGCGTAAGTTAGGTCACCGACCTCTCGTTCCATGAAGTACGACTTTAGCGGATCACAATTCGCTTACTCCGATGATAATTATGGCCTTAACCTAAGCCTAATTAACTTTTTTGGTTTATATTCAAAACTGACTTTATTTATTTTATCTGTGGCAAAGCCGCCTAATTTATAATGTATAGATATCCTAAATGTGTATAGTAAAATTTAAATAGATGTATAACTACTGGCTATCCAGCCCCGTACCGTATTCTTGTTTGGGTGTGGTCACACGAAGCCCGTCTGGTGTGGCACACACCCCTGTTACCAAGGTATGTGTAACCCCGTTTCAACGTGGCTCGAAGCCCAAATAACACATTAAAATACCCAAACTCAACTGGCATGCTGCGTGTTGCCAGTAAACTAACTAAAGCAGTCAACTTTTGAGTCTTGGAAAGGGTAGGACGTTGAGCATCTTAACTTGCAAACCGTCTGACCAGCCTGCTCGACTACATCCTTATTTGCAAGTTTCTGTCGTTCGCAAAGCAATCACTGGGCTCGCATAGAGCGCTTGGTAATCGACAATCTGGCTTTGTGAGATTTCATTTGCGACGTTTCTTCAATGTCGATCAGCTGATCATCAAATTGTTTTTTGCCCTCGGCAAACGCAACATTTACATCAGCGCCTCACCACTTCAAAATGCTCTCTTCTTCTCACTTAAATATCTTGTACCATAATTCTTACCGAAACGTTCTTTCTGCGATATAAATTTGTCTTCGTTAATGTGCCCAGTACTGATCATAGTCGCGCGATCCGTTAAACAATCTCATCACAAATTGTCATAATGTTCAAGAAGCTTCTCGTTCGCCTCTATGAGCGCCAAGAATCAATGGTCGTTGAACGGTCTGTATCGCTGCCAAAGTCATCTTGGTCATCACTGGAAAATAAAGCTGCCAAACAAATGATAAGACAAGGGTCCGACGAATTGAATAACTCGACAAAGTAGTGATTAGCGCATTAAATGCTGAATAGAACTACCCAACCACAGGAGCCACCTGAAGCACGGAATGTGGAGACACTAAAGGCATGGTAGAGTCAAAATCGAGAAGCTTATCTTATAAGAGATCAGGCATCACGCGCTGAGTGCACGACGC
>NW_020187213.1:1140226-1140683 GCF_900000015.1 Plasmopara halstedii
TGCTCGAGTACGGCTTGCAGGGAGACGGTGTCCTCTTTGTCCACATACAACCGCCGCATGCAGTAGCGCACATGCGCACTGAACGTTGTCAGAATGACAGCGAATGCAGAAACAGTTGGTGTGGGGAGACGGCCTTTAAAGTTGCATCGGTTGCAATCCGACCAAATGAAATGCAGTGTCACTGCGCACACGACACCCCACACGTCATACACAACACACGTTTGCACTGACTATTCCGGACGAACAGGAGGCAAGCGGGCGGTGGCGATACAGTTCCACGTTGCACGTAACTCAAAGAAACACATCCACGCAGGTTGCAGCATCGACCACAACTGACGAGCAAGTGTACAGTCCAAAAACAGATGCTGGACCGTTTCCACAGCGTTGCAACCACCGCGAACGCAGCATATGATACCAGGGTTCGTGGGTTGTAGGAACCAAAAACGAGATCGGACTG
>NW_020187213.1:1140693-1140788 GCF_900000015.1 Plasmopara halstedii
CAACATTAAACGCAGTCAAACGTTCGTCACGCTGTCGGTAGCTGAGATATCATGTCACATACGTTTGTGGTGCTTCCAGATGTGCTACAGCGTTA
>NW_020187213.1:1140798-1150413 GCF_900000015.1 Plasmopara halstedii
CAAGAACGAAAGGTCGGTGACCTAAAGACGTTTCCTCAAGCGCAAAGCTACTGCAGCCCAGCTGCATATTTTGTCTTCTGTACGCTCCACAATCAACCACTGAGCTTGAATTCAACTCCACTTTCTGCAGTAACCATGTCTGTTGTACAAAACATACTTTCACAGGAAGTCTTCTTCCGTGCACCAAAAGAAGTAGCTCAACTCTAGCACTTATAAAAAGCATGGTATTCGCGACCGGTTTGCTCGAAGAAATTTATGGTGAGAAGACAAAGTGTTTTTTGACGAGAGCGGTCGCGTGGCTTTCCGAGTTTTGAGCAAACATCTCCGCCCTCTTCCGGCCACATAAAATCTCGCCGTTTTCCAAAGAAGATGCACTCACTGCGCTCACGACTAGAAAGCTTCTTGTATTATAAGAGATAGTAAAAAACGTACATAAAGTACAAACTAAGTGTCACTAAACCTACGATACGTACTCGTAGAATAGCCAAGTTAGCTAGGCACCTAGAAGAAGCACTCGTTTTCTCTTCTGGTAGAAACGCACGAAACTTATATCAGTGCGTTTTGTAAGCCCGGACTGCTAAGTTAGAGCTACCTGCAAGTCCGTTTTACATCGCAGTTTTGAAGGGGGTTGCATGGATGTGGAGGTCTCGGTGTGAGTCGCATTTGTTTGAAGACCATAAGAAACACTCCTATCACTGTGAAGATATATAACAAGGATACAATGATCAAAACTTGCTAAGCAGTAAGAAAAATTCGACGAAGCAAATATAGCAAAAAAAATAGTTTAAATCGAGGATATCCATGCAGCAATGTATGTAGCAAACGATAAACAAATTCAACCACCCCCTACTGCATTCAAAATCAAGCCTAGTCAAAGGCATAATTCGAATGCGTTGTTGAAAAAATATGATCGTGATCTTCACTTAGTGATTAGATTAAAAACCAATAACCATAATTCGTTTAGGACGTCAAAACAGGTGCAGTGTGAAGGGATCCAGCGAGAACGATGCGGCTAGCATTCTATTATTTTGATCAGAAAATGTCTGGCGCGGTGAGTAATATAGATCCAGAAATGTCACCAGTCGTCGCTGAGATCGCTAAACCAGTGTCATCGATTATCCAGCCCGTTGAGGCCTCAAAACGTGAAGGTGTCAGAACTGCTCAAAGCTGAATGTCGAACCGGCGATCGCACATGCCTCTGATATGAGGAGGAGCAAATTTCGAATATTGAAGTAATTGATTCCAACACCGTATAATTTTTCTCGAGCCCAAGCTACTGATATACTAAAGATGACCGTCATAGTACCTTCAGGCTAAAAATGTACTACATACAGTCCATCTATCAAGCCAAACCATGATGCTTATGCGCTCCAACATGGTGAAAAACATGGCGCAATCAATTCAGCAAAAGTAAACAAGCAACAGAGAATATGTCATTTATTCATTTTAAGTAAAGTTGCTGTTGTCCAACATGAAGCGATACGTTAGGCGCTGGTTTCGTCTTTGCTCGGCAATGAGGAAGATTTGGTTTATTCTCCGGCTAACCTTTAAATTTCTTGCTAAATTTATGGTGACTACGGCTTACGTTGATACCCATTCAATGATGAGAGAGGCCTATGGTAAGGCTAATTTGACAAGTTTGACATAAATTTTCCAACGAAGGTTTCATGCAACATTATGAGAAAGTGTGTGCTGTTCTCCCGACTCAGCGCAATCAAAAGGAAGCAGAATGTCAGCGGGCGTGGTTCAAAGTGCACAAGGAATGGAAGCATGAGTACAAACCAACTCGTGCCTCCAAAAGAGAAGACAAAGATCATATCAACAACTGCTTCTCTGCGTGTTTAATTCACGATTACCTCGATTGAGTGACTTCAATTTCACGACTTTTGAATATAGATTTTTATTATGCCGCCCAGGACAGCGCCGATAAAGCTGACGACGGAGAAAAAAATGTCTGATTTTCCACACACTGCTCTCAGCTATCGCAAGCCTAGTCCACCAGAAACTTTACCACCAACTGCCTCGATTCCACCGCTTTGGAGAACCGATGCTATGCCGACTGAGGTTTTCCCAGAGTGGACAGATCCCACAACGCTCTGTGCGTCAACAAACATTTCTAATATACCAGAGAGTAGTGATTAGATCATTTACCTTTTGTTATAGCTGCAGAACATTGGTGCACATTGGAACAGCCATTCAACGACTTTTTGACGCCAAAAAGCGTGCTTGTGCCCGATGAGGTGTGTCCTACCAGTGCCCACAAATGTTTACCGGTTGACGCACTCTGCTTATTTGTAAACTAAGGCAAAAGATCTAACGGATACAATCACATGGAAGCGGCCGTCTGAATTTTTGCCTATGATTACGCAAGAGTATTCTTCACCACAGCCAGAGTCGAAAATTGCTTTAAAGAAAAGCACTGTTTTTGGTACAGAAAATGGAGGCTTTGGCAACTTATCTTCTCAAAAGAAAACTCACGTACAGCATATACAACAGCTATTTCACTTTTTGATCTCTGTTTGATTTTGCTCGTTGTTTCGATCTGACAGATCTGCGTTTATAAAAGTAACAAATCGAGTGGCTTATCAAACAGCTCTTCGACTTTGCCACCAACCGCAATTTTGCAGCAACACGACCACGTGCTGCGCATTCCCCGAGACTTCCAGAGACGTTGGAGTGCCGAGCAACTCGAGACTTGGGAAGCATGGGCAAAAGAAGAGGAACGCATAAAGCAAGACCTGCAACATCGTGAGCTCGTGTACATGAGTTTTGAAGATGCTATTGCATACATTGTGAATGAGCGACCGACAAATGGGGATTTTGATTCCGATGACTTAGTAGATGATGGCATAGAAGATGAAATTCTGTTACCAAGCATGAATTTGAGTTATACAATTTCTCCTTGGGGAATGGCGCCTCCTCCAAGAATGGAAATCACCCCAAACAGTGTGTATAAGCCTGAAATCCCTCGTGGAGACATTATCCACTCCGCCATGGCATCCTATTTTCGAATTGTCGAGCAGTTGTACCATTCGAGCAACAGACGCAATCACGATGGTATAACTTTTTCAGTACCATTTTTGTGGCAAGCTATCTACCCCCAAGACAGTGATGGACAACCAGTATACAATCCAGGGGGGAAATACAGTGTCAAATTATTTGTCCTTGGACGCTGGCGCCGCGTTGATATCGACGACAAGTTACCATTGGACTCTAACGGAAACTATATATACCTTTCAAGCTCATTAAAGTATGAGCTCTGGCCTTGTCTATTGGTGAAAGCTTTGTATACAGCGATGTATATGCTGCATTCTACTCTTGTAAATCAAGAAGTTCGGCACCAACAAAACATGTGCCAGGACGTAATTCAGACCATGTTAGCGCTCACTAGCTGGAAGGTCTCTCGATGGGAGCATATTGAAAATGACATTAGTAATGAGAACGTGTTTCACCAAGTTCTTGAGGTAGGTTTTGTTGGTGATTTTCTAGATGTAGTATGTAAAGCAAGTATTTTCATACAGTACGTACCAAGCTCGCGACAATCCAGGCAAGCTGAAGGAAATAGCGAGGGAATTAGCGCAAGTGAGGGGTTAGCGGACGGGACAACAGATGATTCTCAATCTGTGACCCTGAAGAAGCCATCAACTGAAAACAACCCCAAGGTATTTGTGCTTTGTTATTTTGATTAAAATATGAATGTTGCAATGACATTGTTGCTAGCCTTGCGCTGCTATCTGCTATGTTGGTGTCAATAAAATCGCTCACATGGCTCCTGGTGAGCTGGTTTTAGTGACGGATGTTGTCGGGGACTTCGGTAGCACAATATTCAAGGTTGTTCGACAAGGCGCTCCGGTTACCATATCAGAGGAATCGACTGGATATAGCGAGCTGATCGTCTTGTTGATTCACCCACCGCTCCAGTTCTCTGATACAGTTGTTCGCGAATGGAAGCCGAATGCAGAATTTGAACAATCCGATAATTTGAGTGCAACACTTGTGCCATTTGAAGCTCCGCGTGTGCAATTTGTGGTGATTACAGTGCAAGATCCAATTTCGAAACATCTTTCGAAACAGCTTTCTGGAAGCGTTTCTAGTGGTCTAGTGCAGAAACGAGTCAATTTTGTAGCCTCTTTGACTTCTATCCAGCCACCAGAAGAATTAAATCGGAGAAAGGATCATATGTGCAACTCTTTGGCGTACATGGCCAACCATCGCAGCATCGATGCCAACGACAGTGTCATTCTGATTGAAATGAAGGACGAAATGACTTTATCGACGTCTTCACCACCATCAATCATCACACTTGACTCAACCTTCTCCAGATTTATTAGTATTTCGCCAGAGGATCAAGACAAAATTGTGTACCGCTTGTACCTGCAACAGACTTTGCGATATGGCTACAGCATTGAAGTCGAATCGGATCACAACATTGTACTTCAAGATGCTCCAACGTACTGGCGCAGCCTATCTAAGCTCCATGTGATGGAATGCGACGGGCAATACCCAGTCATGTTGCCAAACACATGGAATATCTTGCTCAAATATAGCTTCGAGCTTCTTTCATCAACCCAGAAAGACGAAGACATGCCACCATCATCACCTGATCTTAATATTGATTTTCATCTCTCGGAAGATCTGCTTAAAAACTTTTCGCATGTTACAATTGTAAATGATCGTACAGGTAAAACCGAAGAAATCAGTACCCTCTGTACAAAGATCACGCTTCCCAGTGCCTTTGATTGCGCAACGTGTGACGGAATTAATCGTCTAGCCTACACAATAGTTGTTGATTGCGTTCCTGGAAATTTTCATGTTCGTGAGGGCAAATGGAACCTCACACTCGCTAGTGAATGGAAATTTAGTAAGCCACTAACCCATAACATGAAAGTGACCTCATTTGAAGGAGTTTACGAGCCAAATAGCTCATTACTGTGTTTTCGGGATGTGATCGTGGCGCCGAAGACATCGATCTGGACAAGTTTTCAGTTTCAGTTTCAAAGTGATGCTGGTCCCTTAGACAATCTTGTCCCTCAGCTTACTATCTTCGATGCTGCCACCAACCAGCCTTTGCAAATCAGAGAAATTACTTCCAGGGGGGAAACTCGCGTACTTCAGCTCCCATTTGTCTCTGCAATTGAGAACGGGCAGGCACCATCGGGAAAAAGCTATATAATTCAAGGAAGCATTGATCAAGCCAGCAGCGTCGTACCAAACGTGCTTTGGTCCCTTTGTCCATTTCGTAGTACCTTTGATTCTATCGTACCAAAAGAACGCACACCCGCGTCGGTGGACGAAAATGCACATTCCGAATTTTCGTTGAATATTTTACCACTTGATTTGTGTCGCACTTCAAGCGGCATTAAATGGAAACTTACCTGTTGGAGCACGGAGGAAGTGAAGCTTCAGCAAGACAATGCAACAGAGCTCAAATTTAAAATTGTTCGTGCTTCTTGGGCAGAAAAGGCGTCGAATCGTACCACAAACGGGGCTGTGTCACGACTACTTTATTTAGGGAAGCTAGAGGACGCCAAGGCTGTGATTACGCGAGACAAAATGACGGATGAGCAAATCGTTGTGATGAGGAGCCGCTTTGAGTGGATTCAAGCGGCAAAGGCGAACGTGGTACTAAAAACAGGTGCGTCTGAAACAAATCTAAAGGAAATTAAAGTTGAGACGAAAGAACAAGTGTGGGAAGAGGATTTTACTGAACGCAAGCGACTTCTGCGCGAACAAATGGACGCTGTCGACGCGGACAAAGATCAGCGTCTTGTTTCTCGCTTACTGGATAAAGAGGTTTGTGCAAATGAGACGAAATACCTAATTCAATCTGTGATCGACAGGCGTGCTTCATCAACTAAAAAGCAGCAAAAGCTCACGCAACAACTTGCACTTATGCAGACTCTGATAGTATAATGAAGTGTTTTGTTTAATGCGAAGCCATGAGATCTCAATATTCACCTGTGAACTTCGTTATTTCCTCAACTTTCTCCCCAATTTAATTTCTAGAGAGGCGCTCACTCTACTACATCACTTAAATTTTCCAATATGCAATGGGATTATGTTCTCGCTCGCGTCATCATCATTTGCCGCCGTAACGAATTTTGTGATCTTCATCCCATCCGCCGTCGCTGAGAATTTTAAATCGCGAGATCAATTTCTTTTTTTGTACTTACTGCATTTGCATTTTGCTCTTCAAAAGTTGTAATTTCATCTTTTCACTTGGTAACGGGGGTTAGGCAATTTGCGCATTTCGCAATTTTTGAAGTGGCCGTTCTTCATTTATGCGGCCTTGGACTTTTGTCCATTATTTCACTTGTCTTCAATCATGTTAGTTTCTATCACTTCATTATCCATCATATCTGCCCATTCAGTCGTCGAACAACCGAGTCTCTTTACCGCTCGAGTCGCCGCGGTTATAAACGTGTAATTCTTTCTCTTCGTTACAAATACATTCCTCGGTCTCCTTCGCGATTCCTTCCTCCTTCAGCTCACTTCGCTGCTGTCATTACCTTCCAGTCCAATCATGGGTCCACATGAGTCCACTTCATGAAAACAACCTCATGACTAATTTAACAAGCCATTAACAGCAACACTGCAAAGCCAAGAAGGCAAGAACTAAAATGGTGCTGTTTTGGTCATCGCTCCACCAACCCGCTCATCGAACGACGTATTTGGGATGGATCCGAGCATGGCAGAAGACATACCCGCGTAATGGGCAGCTACGGCTTGTTGTTCAGCCGCGCGCTTTCGCTCAGCACGAGCTCTCGCTGCGCTGGTGTTAGCATTTACCGTAATGACTGGGGGGGGAGTCGTGCTAACAGTTCCTGGTGGTTGTGCAGGGTGGCGTTCGAAATAGTGTTTAGTACACATATTATCAATGCGACCAGTTTTGGAGCACTCTGCAATGATACATTTCTTATCAGCACCATGAGTAACACAATATCCAGCACGTCGATCTGTCTTATTGCACCCTTCAACCATACAACGACGACCACCACCGTGTGCACGACACAATCCGCGTCCTTGGGAGCTTTTTGTACAATTTGGAACTGTGCAGCGACTACCCCCACCGTGCAGCTTGCATAATCCACGTGACTGAGCTGAGTTATCACACCCGTCATGTTGGCAACGCTTACCACCTCCGTGACTGATGCAAAAACCACCTCCTTGGTCGCTTAGTCCACAACCAGTAAACCCACAGCGACGACCTCCTCCGTGGCCTTTGCATAAACCACGCGAACGAACTGTGCGATCACATCCTGGCACCGAGCAGTCTTTCAATTTCTTGTTTTTGCGTATACGTCCGCTACTACTGGATCCCGAGCGAGTCGAAGTCACACTGCGTTTCCCACCACTCAATGAAGTTGGGCCGACATGGGTATCACTGATGCGCGTGTCAATCGGAGGTGGCCGTCCTCCACTATTTACTTGCAAGATGTTAATATTTGTCATTTGCGACGGACCCAATGAATGGTGCGATATAGAAACCGAATTGCTGCCGGTGTTCGTGTTGGTGAGGGAATTACCACTATTTATCGGCAATTCTCCTATCGAATTCTGTGCTATCGTGATGTTGTCTCCTGCAAGACCATAGCCAGTGCCACTGGCATTTTGCGAAAGTCCTGTGATCGTGTTTGATACCTAAGATTGCATACGAATATCAAGTACATGAAATATAGAGTAAACCTAAAACCTTTCGTACCTGTGCACATATTGGGCACGTTGTGAGTCCTCCCCATGAGTGCAAGCATTGACCATGGAAGCGATGACCACAATGATCTGCGATCCTGTCACTATGAGCGCCACTGCACAAACCGCAAGTGTCTTCGCCACTTGTGCTAAGTTGCGATGATGGCGGGGCTAATGATGGTGGGTACAATACATTTGCGTTGACAGATGTAGAAGCTGAGCCGTCGGAAGACAGGCCCTCCATTGACATGGAGGTTGTCGAGCTCGCTACATCACCGTACAACGACGTAGAATGCGTCAATTCATGTGACTTAGCGGATTGTTGTTGCATATACGACACGTGGCTACCATTAGATGAAGATCCTGTCGAAATATCCACATCTCCGTCTTTTAGCCGCGTCGTTAAGGAAGGACCCGAAGCATTTGTACTGAACTGGGGGATGCGCGATCCAGCACTAAACATTCCCCCAATACTGCTGTTCATGCTCCTCCCCATACTAGAAGATTCATTTCCATTTGCCTCATAACTGGAATTGGAAGAGCCGAGGTTCAGCGAATTATGCTGTCGCGTCGACTCTTGCGTGCGTTGCTGTTGCTGCACCTGTTGCTGCGAGAAATATGCCGTGTTGCCAAACAAGTTTGACCGCTGATACATCGACTGTTGTGTATTGCTCGGAGTCGTTTTTATCTGAACCACATTTCCAGGACGCTCAACTCCATGCACGTAGCCACCACTGGAGCTTAAAAACGAATCATTTGGCATAACATTATAGGACTGACGATATTTGCGATGACCACCGTCTTTCAATCCAATATTGACTGGTTCATGAGGCATTGCATCAGTAGATGCCTGTGCGTTCGTCGCAGATGTTACCAACATGCCCAAAGGATTTGCCTCAACCTGATTGTAACCGCCATGATATTGTTGGTGCTGTTGCGTAGGTTGTTGCTGTTGCTGTTGTTGATGCTGGTGGTGCTGTTGGTGTTGTTGGTAATCTCCAGAGGGGCCGTAATTTTGCGTGTAAGACGGATACCCAAATGGTGCAATATACGACTGTTGTTGAGGTGGTGGTTGTGGTGAATAATGTTGATCGGCATAATCGAACTTGCCTCCGTTGTGACCAGTTGATCGATTGTTATGTGGGCTTTTGTGTAACGAATAGTTTGGTGGCGCGTAGGGTCCAGCGTGGTAGTCATTCACCTGTTGCAACTGATGCGAATGTGACTGGTATTTCGTTGTACTCAGATTCACGCTGCCCCGATGAGCTCCTTGAAAACTGCAAAGCAAAGAACATGAGAAAAATAGAATTAGCCAGCAGTAATAGTCGCGCGATGTGAGCCCCCACTCCTCCTGTTCGAGACGCTCCCCCAGTCGCCGTTATCGCATATAATGCCATCACGAGACGGGGACTGGGGTGAGGGGTGTCTATAGACGAAAAGGGTCTTGCCGCTAGAAAATAGAGGGAAAGGGGGACTGCACGTCTTGTCGCTTCAACATAAAAAGCAAAAAAGTGTACATAGAGTTCAGTCTCCAACCTTTTCGCTCGATCCGCGGCGGCAAGATTAAAAACATTGGCATTCATGCTGCCCGTAGTAGAAAAAGTGGCGTATGGCATAGCCATACCGCGTGATTGAGACGATACCGGTGGTGGCTGGGGGGCCGGTTGGTTGGGCGTGAGCTCATTCATTAGAGTCGCTCCCGCTTAGGAGGCGACCACGAAAGGGGGGGTGTCACGCGCGCTGGTGCGGTATTGCGTGGCTGCCTGTTTTCTCGGCTGGCTTGGCGGCCACTTTGGCTCCGGCCGTTGGTGGGACTATTAGTTTGCGAGGATTGGCTTTGTGGATTTCTGTGGGGGCTGTCTGCTGCGGTCTCTCGGGTGGCCGCGCGGGAGGGATCGGAAGGTTGCGGGCGGGATGCTGGCTGAT
>NW_020187213.1:1150423-1155622 GCF_900000015.1 Plasmopara halstedii
GATCATGATAAAGTAACCGTTCTTCTTGGCTTGCTCGTTCTGGCGAAGAAGACTTAGAATGATGTCAACCATTTCGGGAAGACTGGGATTTCGAGCCGTAGAATTGCTTGATGAAAGTTCACGAAGTCGATCAACCTCGTACATCATATGGTCGTCTTGGAATAGACCAAACAGGCGAAGAGCACCCGTGGCAGCGTTGGCCGACTGATAATCGAGTAAATCTTGGTAATTGTACGAAAGTGAATATCCGTTCGACCTCAATTCCTCTAACATTGAATCGTTAAAGTATCTTTTACCACCACCGAGCAAGAAATCCAAGTTTTTGTTTGCAACATACTGGGCTGCAATGTCGGCCTCAGAATCCCGATCAAGAACGTGAGCCGCGAACGAAGCTGGTGTTGCATGCGTCACACGGCAGGTCACGATCATACCAGTTACCATGCCTCGAGTCTTGGCGGCTTCCAAGATTGTGCCTAGAGGTTGCTCAAAAGTATCCACAGCGATTGCCTGGTCGTATGTTTTATATCCCGTCGAGTAAGCTGTTGCTGACGAAGCTGAATCCGTGATGTAGCTTGTTGACGAGTGGGTTTGCACTGTCCCCATAAGGTGGGGGTCAATATGGAGGCGTGTTTTCAACGTCGGATCTAACACTGTTCGGGCGAGTGTGAAGACGTTGGGGCCAGTTCCGTCAGGAATCATCATAATGACACTGCGTGGCGTGTCCTCACTTTCGCCGATTTTAAAATCTTCGACATCGATTGTTGCATACTCGTAGCGGGTAGCGGCCCTTGTCAGTGTAATAATGGCGGCACTTGCGACCAACGCTCGAATCGGCATCTTCTTCAGATTGGATTGCCTCAAGTACACGGGATCAGGTAAAATGCAGAATAGTGTAGGGATGGTAGGCAAGCAATCAACAAACTTTCTCCTGCATCTCAGTTGTCACTTTGAAATGGAAAGACTTAAAGATAAGGGGTACTTCAAATAAATTCTCGTATCTGTAGACAGATGTTGTGGATATAAAAGTGCTCCAAACTCGTCTATGCCGAGACTTTCTGCATGAAACCTTGTGAAAGTGTGCGGACGTTTCAATTCCAACGGATCATTTTTTCGGTTGGAAAGAGCAGCTGTTTCAATGACGTATGTAATTATGCCGGCTAAATACTGGGTATTGCATAGCTCATTAATTGTATAAAAGAATGATCGATAACTTGTGCTTGCGTTTCTCTCTAGATTCCTTTCGGTAATCTGAACGACGCAACTTAGAAAATACTTTCATCATAGTCTTCTACTGAGGATGCTGGACATGCTGGCCAGAACGATATGTATGTCTTACGTGATATTTCGTCTTTCTAATGCTTTGATGATCGTATCCTGCGACGTGATAACTTTCACACAATAGTTGATGCTATTCATATTGTGGGTAAATCATGGTTTAGGATAAATTTTGTGCTTTGTGGGTTGTGGGTATCAATAGAATAGCGAGTCACTGGTTACGAGACCTTGGAATAAATATACGCTGGACTTGCGCTACACAGTCTAAAGCTTTTGTGATAAAATGATTTGACAGATGTCAAAAGTAAGACCAGATTTGTGGTGTGAAATCTTCTCTGATAGTAAAGCATACTTCAAATTATTTTGTGGCTCCTTATTTCTATCTTTGGTCTTGTATAGAATTCAACATATGTCTGCACAAAATGATATGCAGCAAACCAACAGTGATCACATGCGAGGTCATTCGAGATTTCCTACAGCTTCGCAGCCTTAATAAAATATGCCCAAAGATTGGTCTTGTCTGAGAGGATAGGTTACATCGATGTTAGAGATTATGTACCTTTAACCTCAATAGACATCCTGGATCTATCAAATGAAGAAGAAGCCTATTCGCCGCCAAGTCAAGGTGGCGCTGAAATTATTTAATGTGCGACTACACACTTGCGACATAGTCGATGCAGATCAGAAAGGAAGAGAAGAGCTGATGATTGCTTTTGAGGCTGTCAGCCGTGCGTCTTTGCACCACTGGGTGTATCTTCACCGCTGTACGTTTAAAAAGTGCTTTGTCGTTAACCTTTCTCAAGCACTTCCAAACTTTTTACTTTGGAATCACCGCAAGTCTTGCATTGTCACGTCTGAGTCTACAGCAATTTCATCGCTTTGTTACAAACATTTTTTGCGCGATGTGGCATCTAAGAGCTAGTTGGTGGTTATTAACGGGCTGAAAAGATGTACCAATGTATGAGTAGTCTGTTAGAAGTCCTTGCTACGTTGTAATAATTATTCTTTTCTCTAGAGCTCTAAGACATTTAAAATGATAGCGCGGTTAGAGAAGCTGCTGGATATGATGACAGGCAGAAAGCTCATTGCATCCTCAACATTTACAGCTTAGAGAGCTGGGGTACCAAGAATTTAAGATCTAAACACAAAGACTGGGAATAGTAGTATCACATTCAAGTACAGTATCAATTTCTTTTTCATGTATCACGAGAGGATACCATATCCACCAACCTATAAGTAGTAAATGCAAGGTCATACTTAAACTGTTATTGACTGATTTGTGCCACAATCAAAGCTTGCGCCTTGAGTAATCAGCTGGTATTTCTTTTGTTGTTGTGATTATGTAGTAACGAATATAGCATGAAACACAAGATTTTTTTTAACTATTCGTGTTTTCGAGAGCCCAAAAGCTGCAGACTCACGTCAACGCCTACGTGCTCGTCATCAGACTGATTATGACCTGGTTGCATAACAAGTGAAGAGCGAAAAAGTCTCCCAAGGTGGATTTGTTCAAGACGGTGGTGCACCAAAGAGCGCTAGTACGTATGCTACCGTCCCAATGTAGTTTTGAATTAATACGAAATTGACGAAGCAAGCTGTGTTGATCTTCAATGTCATCATTTTGGGTCAGCCCAATGCGAAAAGAAGTATTAAATTGGACGTGCCGACCAAAACTCATCATTAATTTGAGCGGTTATCAAATCAAGATAGGAAAACGCTAAAACTCATGGAACTAGCGGGAGTTTGTGGACTCTGCCACTGGATATTAATTTGCATAGCTGTATGGCAAATTCGACATAGATAAACGACAATGATGCTTACAAAAAAAATCCTCCCTATTCCAGTCAAACTTATTAATCAGGACCTCGAGCCTACTATTTCCAGAATTGCGTTGAAAGCCAATGATGAAGCGATCGCAACAAATTCTGGATGATAATAGATCTAAAGAAGACAAGGTAGAGCTGCATTCGCGTTCGATCGAGGAGAGGCGATTCTGGCATGAAAATGAAGATACTGAGCAGGCACAGCTGGCTCAAGAAGCTCCGCAACGGGAACGAAGTGTGACTCTAAAAGCCCGCGTTAAGCAATGCACAGAGATTAGACTCGTATGGCATGCCAAGAGGCAAACACGGGCTTCTCTATTTACCAGTTACTTAAGTCCGGTGTTACATTTGCAATTTGATGCCCAGCTTGAAGATATAATTATTTTACTATATACACTTAGAGACCCCTATATAATATATAGCGTAAGCCTAGCCGCCTTCTTGTCCAGCGGGTATCTTTGTTACGGAATTTTATAGCATCTGTACCGTAATAATCTTCGTCCTCATCGTGGTATATACCAATTTTCTTTGTAAAACGCATGGTAAACTAGCCGCCAAAAATGGCGTGCCCATATGCTTCCAACGGGTGAGGAGACATACTAGGTGAGACAGCCGATGTGTTCGACAATAAAAATGGTCCCAGTGACACTCAGTGTCTTGAAACGGCACCAATGTCATCACCGCAAGTGCGCTAGATATTTTTTCTGTAACATGCGATCCATTTCCAGCCATTGACGTCCTGCACATACTTCCTGACCTATGCAACAGTTGTGAGTACTGTGTCCGCTTCCTACGATAGGGGGGTATTGTGGTAACCTACCGTAAAAATCACGACGATATTCTGCCTGTTATCAATGGACTGGCCTGACTCAGCGAGTCAGTTTAGCCCGTCTGCAAGCAATAGGGTCACAGCAACTTTCTAATAATCAATTATGGTGTGATAATGGGGGACATTCTTTTGGTACGCAACGAGACGGAGCCAATACATGTATAGCACACCACGCTATCAAATATAAGAAGCTTGACCATGAGGTCCACAGGGACCCTCGTCACTGTTACACAGGCCTATCGCTTAATCACATACCAGAACAAACACTCGAAGTCGCTTCGAGAGCTCTCACCGATCCCGCAGGTTAGCCCTCTTCAGAAGTGTTGCCTGTGTCTCGAACAACAGAGCCTTAGTAATTCCGTGCCCTCCTTGACGATTGTATTTCTGGTACTACACTCTGGTGAAAATGACGATGCGTTTATTACTCGATTCGCACACTGAGTAAAGAAGGCACGTCGCTTAACCAATTCTACAGGCTTTCAGTGACGCAGACATTCGACTGGAGGGTCTTTTATGGTTGATCTTGCAAAGTACAAGGTATGACTTTGACGTTGGGTGGATACCAACCACTATAATCCGTTGCTGTAAATAAATTTTACTTTCTGGGACTGATGACACAGCTCTGAATTCGGAATACGAACGATGATCATTTGCTTGTGGGCTTTGCATTTCACCGCGCGTCCTTCTCTCTTACACTGAGGTGCAGAGAGAAATCAGCTCCATGGTAGTCTTGTCAAAGTAAGGCCTCAAACTTTAATGATGTCTGGTATAGAGTATTCCTAATTTTCACTGAAACCTGGTTACACTTCTGATGAATCACTGGTCTTCTTTAGGATCATTTTAGATTGAGCCACGCTTGCTCATCAGCGGCACCGGTGGACAAGGATCATACCTATCCTAATCATCGCTTGCGCTCGATAAATGACATGGCGATCATCGCCAAGGTCCCGTTGTACGGCCAATACTGGCATATCAAGTTCAAGATAGTGTACTTTTCCGAGCTGTACAATTGACCGCTTACGACAAACAGATTGCTCCTCCAAAAAAATGAATCAGCTACACGGGTGGCTAAGATGTTGCTTCGTCTTTACCAGAGCGATTTCACATCTGAGTGGTGTAATCACCAATGACCTCGACGGGGAACAGAGGCGGCAGCTTGAAGCTGCTCATAAGGCGGCTTCAAGCTCACCCATCCACGGTCGGTCATTGACCCACGTGTGGAATATGGCTTCCGCCCAGCGGATCCCGCTGTGGAAGCGAAGGACGCGGTAA
>NW_020187213.1:1155701-1155932 GCF_900000015.1 Plasmopara halstedii
AAGCAGCTAGCCGTTTGAAGGCAGCGATATCGAGTATAATTCCCACCGGACAAGAGAAGCTGAGACCGTCATATTTTTGAATGTGCTCCGGACGGAGCAACAAACTCCACTCTTATATGCTAGGAGGTTGAAAATACACCTAATTTTGGAAATAGATGCTTACAACATGACGGATTTGAGGAGACATTCGTCACTGGTGCGAACGAGGCGTATTGAGTGCGTCCCACGGCT
>NW_020187213.1:1156076-1156256 GCF_900000015.1 Plasmopara halstedii
CTTATGGAATATAACTTTGAGGTGAAGTATACGCCGGGAAAGCAGAATGCTTTGGCTGATGCGTTGTCACGCAGACGAGACTATGGGCTTGCTCATGTTACAACTGTAACGTCGTCTGTGAAGGATTTGATCCGCATCGCGTATGCAGGTGATGGGATGTGTGTAGCGTTGCTACGGGAT
>NW_020187213.1:1156266-1156501 GCF_900000015.1 Plasmopara halstedii
GCAAGAGCACTGAACCGAGACGGTCAACGTGCTAGACATTGGAATGCCCGAGCTCGTCTATTAAGAGCGGTGCTCGAGTGCATGCGCATGAACAAACTGCACGCCAATGCAAACAAGTGCATCTTTGGCGCAGAAGGGATTTCTTTATTGGGTGCTTTATTGGGAAGCGTGACCTTCGAGCGGATCCCGCTAAGGTCAAGGCCATTGTAGACTGACCGGTTCCAAAGAACCAGAA
>NW_020187213.1:1156511-1157733 GCF_900000015.1 Plasmopara halstedii
ATCTCACCCAGAGCAGGAGACTCTTTCCATCCTTCCCCTCAAATACATTGACGCTCACCATGAGCGGCTTAAGTCGGGGGATGTCTTCCGTCACTGACCGTGGCGTCATAGACGCAAACGATGCAGACATCTTCTGCTGCAGGTGCTCTGGCAGCGAGTTTTCGTAATTTGAAAACGCCTCTAGACGTGTCCGATTGCCTCGAGTCCTTGCGCCGCAAGGTGTTTCACGCCTTCAGGGCCAAGCAAGGACATCAGCTTGTTAAGCCCGTCCTGCATGCCCTGGGGCAAAAAGAAAATTCTTCCATCCTGACCGATGATCAGTTTAAAGGACTCAGGTGTAGATTGACTCCAAGTGCTACCAAGTGCAGCGGGGCTGCCGTAGCTTTGCGCTTTGAAGAAGCGTAAGTTAGGTCACCGACCTATCGTCTATACTTAGAACAAGTACGAGTTTAGCGGATCGCAATCCGCTTACTCCACGAGTAACTATAGCCTTAACCCAAGGCGTATTAATTCTTTCGTTTAAATTCAAAAACTGACTGTATTTATTTTTATCTGCGGCAAAGCCGCCTAATTTTAAATGCCTAGATTTTCCTAAATATGTATAGTAAAACTTAAATACATGTATAACTACTGGCTATCCAGCCACGTACCGTATTCTCATTTGGGTGTGGTCACACCATGCCCATCTGGTGTGACACACACCCCTGTTACCAGGGTATGTGTAACCCCGTTAAAAGGAATGTGTAACGAAGTCACACGTACCGTCTCACAAGATGGTGTGACCAAATAATGGTGTGGCTCTATCTTAACAAGAAGCCACTACGTGATGGGACTGTCAGTCGTTAGGCAATTAAATTAGGTTTTACTTTTTAATCAGGACAACTTATAGATTTAGATACAGGCGGCTCTGCCGTAAATCAAGCAAAAAAATACAGTTTCAATCTTGAGCGGAAGAGTGTGTTTGCCTCGGATTATGGTTTTGGGTACTCTTGGAGGTAGCGGGTTGTGATCCGCTACACTTGTACTGGTTGCAGTATAGAAGGTAAGGACGGTGACCTTTGCCTCTCATAGATTCTGGTACGTCGGGCAGTTATGCTCGACACTCCACGATGGAAGGAAGTCAGCTGTATGCTGAGGCGCCGAAAACGCGGTTTGGTGACATCTTCACTGTTTGCCTAGCAACGGGGACGCGTGTCATGGTCCCGAAGGTCCCTGTGGACCT
>NW_020187213.1:1157743-1158379 GCF_900000015.1 Plasmopara halstedii
CTAGCGTCGGGGACACGTGTCACTGTCCCGAAGGTCCTTGTGGACCTCGGAGTCAAGTTTCTTGACTTTGATAGCGTGCCGCGCTGTCTAGTCTTAGTTTTGGATGCAAAGTATGACCTCATCCTAGAAATGGCATGGTTGGAACACCATGAGCCATGGATTGATTGGAGGTAAAGATCTTGGGCGCTACGCGCACGTCTCCTGGTGGAGCTCTGGCGAGTCGTGAACATACCTCTGCTAGGAAACAAAGCGCTCTTGGCGAGAGCACTGGACCGAGATGGTGAACGTGCAAGACATTGGAATGTCCGAGTTAATAGGCACCAGCGGTGTATCGAACCGGAGTCCCTAGCGTGGCTCGCGGGCTGATCGTGGAAAGGCACGTAACCCACTGAGCGCTGCTCAAGGTTCAGAGCAGTCGCTGCATGTCATGCGTGACATGGTCGGCCCAGGGCCGAGGCATCGAGGGCGAGGCCGCCGTGATGCACGTGAAGTGGCACGTAAACCACTGAGCGCTGCTCGAGTATAGAAGCAGTCGCTGTATGCCATGCGTGACATGGTCGGCCAAGGGCTGAGGCATTGAGGGCGAGGCCCCCGTGATGCACGTGAAGTGGCACGTAAACCACTGAGCACTGCTCT
>NW_020187213.1:1158389-1158997 GCF_900000015.1 Plasmopara halstedii
CGGCATAAATGCTGAATATCGGTACTGATGAATATTCACAGTCGCACCAAGTGTGGCAAGAATCCTGTACAATGAGCGGCTAAGTACACACTTGTTACGTTGCACCCTCCCCATTAAGATGTGGACCATACTGGGGTGTAAGCTTGTTTTATCTTTTTAACCACTGCGTAGCGTGACTACTCCACGAGCAACCAGTGCGCTTGTATTTGCAAAATCAAAATCCCGACGCGAACATCGAGGTTACAGTCAATCACCGCAGGTTTTGATGTCAGGAACTATCGACCAAGAAAAAATTTTCCCCGCGAGGTCTGTAATTTTACACTAGTGGAAGGCGCGCCGCAACGGGCGGCTCTGCCTCTTCTCCAAAAGACACAACAGCCGGGAGCGCGCTAGGTCGGCAGTCTTTCCGAGTAGAGCCTCCAATTCCCACAGAACTTCACGTAATCCGTCCACATCACCAGCCACCGATAATGACCTTGTTATGCCCACTGTTTACCAAACACTTCACGTGATAGCTGGGCACCCTTTGCTCATCAAGTATTGGTGCCGAACGTCTCTGACAAATTCTATTCTAAGTTGACTCTGTAGAAAGCATGGCCTGCAGATCC
>NW_020187213.1:1159076-1160093 GCF_900000015.1 Plasmopara halstedii
AAACCCGGAAGATGAAGCTGTACCAAAGTCTTTTTGCTGCTGCCTTGTTGCTGTCGAGGATTGAAGCTTCGTTCACGATTGACAATGTGCAGGAAAAGACGGATAGTGACACCCCCACGGTGCGGATTGTACGAGTTCACTCTCCTACAATGGAAGAAAGGGGCAATGGTCCCGATATCATTAATGAGATTTCCGTCCTCACCGATAAGCTGGCGATCGAACTGGGAACATTCCAGAAACATTTAAAAAGTTCCGAGAAAATAGTTGAAGATGATCGAGAGATCAAAAACCTCCCGGAACACGCTCGTCCCATAGGCACGAAACTAGGAAGTGCGACTGACGTGCGTTGGTGGGAAATGCACATCGCTGTTGAAAAACTTCAAATTGATTATAATAATCGGCGACAGTATTTGCTGAATGCAATCGGTCAAAACGAATTTACGCTGGAGAATTATCACGAACAAGACGGAATACTCAGGGGTGATCTCGATTACGACTTGAGGATTATCTTCGCGAAAAGTCGTTACGATGTGGATTGTATTAATAGAAAGGATCAGTTTGAAAAGCTGCGAGAAGAAATCAAATCCTTGGCTCTTGATGGTCCTCGCACTTCCCTAGACTTACTGATGGACGCATGCACCAAGCTCCAAATTCCTCCAATAGATCCCAATGAAAAGGTGTCTGCTGAAATTTTTGAGACTTCGCAGTACCGTGTTCTCTACGAGTTCGCTGAACGTCTTGCGCGTAAAAAAATAGATGTGAGTGGTTCCGACCAGCTCTATTTGATTACTTCCGCTGCAGCTAATTTGATGAAAAAGATGCTACGTCGACTTAATTACAGGGTTGACCAAATACCAGAGTCAAAGAATGACGTTGCTTTTGCTACTCTTGCTGAGTTTCGCATATTACGTTCGGACGAAAACGCCTTGAAGACCAAGAAGCTGTTGTAGCGATTAGGTTTAGTAATGCAAGCCTAGTCAAGTCTGGAAGATAGCAAATCTAAAAGAAGCTACCAAA
>NW_020187213.1:1160103-1161714 GCF_900000015.1 Plasmopara halstedii
CGGACGAAGCTTCGTCCTCGGTTTATCGGACCGTTTAAGGTTGTGGCCAAACGGGGCCTGGCGTACACACTGAACCTTCCGAAACGGATGCGCACCCGTGTCTTACGTGGACTTGCTCAAGCCGTACCGGGATCCGGAGCAAGTGAACGAGGAAGCGTTGGCGCCGGAGCGGATCCCACGGGCCCGTGGCCACCCAGAAGCTGAGCCAGCAACTGGTTATGAGCACAGAGTGCAACATCCTCCATTTCTAATGGAGCCAAGCGCTCCACCGTTGCCTGCAGCGATGCATTCACCTGCTCCGCGGGTAGAAGTCGCTCCGACAGAGCGCAGTAGTCCTTAAGGTGAGGCGACCGGCGCATGACGTGTTTTAAATCGTCAAGAGCGTCCACACAGCGACATGCTACTTCAGCATGACGCTCAAACGGAGCTCCGATTACGAAGGACCTTGTCCTCAAGGGCTCCAAGAGCATCACGAGTCGCCGGACGGCGATCGACCCATTCGTCACCGCCCGCCACCAACTTTTCTCGATGAGAACGGTGACGTTCACTATCACGTGGAACGTCTAGTGAGACAACGTCGTCACCAGGGTCAGACCCAATATCTGGTGAAGTGGCGGGGATATCCAGACTTCAAGAATTCGTGGGAGTTTGAGGCGTTACTTCGGCAAGATTGCTCAGTCGCCGTGGACGTTTTTAATCGGAAAGATCAAGACATCCCGCGTCATCAGACGCCCCGCGCTTCCCGGCAATAGCCAGGGAAGTAGACGGGGCATGAGCTGAGCTCAAGCAGTGGTCCTGAGCTCTTGCGGTCGAAGACACAGAGCTCCCGTGAGCATTAGGGACTGTTAACCCATACGTCGCAGGGCGACAATTCGAAGGAAGGAAGTTTGGCAAACTCAAAGCGGAGGTGTCACTCCACACGCACGTCCACTTCCTTTTGGCTCAACTGCAGGTTATGGAGTGAGGAAAGTTTTCGGTGCCGTTGCACCCATCGCTCAAAGAACGCTTCGTCGTCTGTAGTGCATTCGCCAGGGGCGAGCACTACAGGTATTGTCCGCATTGTGTGTACACGAAAGCCACCTCGTTGAGCACTCAGACGAGTGCGGTAATCGTTTAACGGAATTTCTTGTGGGACCAAAAAACGAGCTCGAAGAGCTTTCCGTGTGGCAAGTTCACATCCGTTTTGGCCGGGCGTCCGATGATGTGGACGCGTAACGATCGAGTTAGCGCGTCCTTCGCTTCCAAAGCGGGATCCGCAGGAGCGTAAGCCATATTCCACACGAGGATCAATGACCGACCGTGAATGGGCGCGCTTTTGAGCCGCTCTATGGGCAGCTTCAAGCTGCCGCCTCTGTTCCCTGTCGAGGTCATTGATAAGTACACCACGTTCCTCAGTTGACGAAAAGTCAGGGAACGGACATGGGGCCCGCAAGGCGCGAGCAGGGCTCGTATCACGCTGCTGCTGCAGCTCGCCTTCCTCGTCATCCTATGCGGGAAAAGAGTTGTTGGACTCATAGTCGACTACATCTTCAACGAGGCCACTCGGCACTGAGAGCGTGCGCGGAGCGCGACGTTTGTGCTCATCGAGCCTAGGATATACATCCCCCGGTG
>NW_020187213.1:1161724-1168291 GCF_900000015.1 Plasmopara halstedii
CGACTTCGGCATTCAATGCCACATTCACCGCCCCTTCAAACGAAGACGGATGCACACGGAAGACTTCCGATCTGGCCACACCAGTGCGGAGGCCTCCCATTGAGATGGTCACTGTGACCGCCTCCGGAAGGGGATCTGCTGCCATCCTGGCAATGAGAATGCGCATCTTTGGACAAAGTCCACCAATTTCTTGTTGACCTGTCGGGCAGCAAGGAAACGCGATTGCACGCGTTACGCCTGGTTAGGCGGCGAGAACACTCGTGAAAGCTGCAATTTCAGTTCCGCCCGGGAGCAAAACGCAGCTTCGACCGAAGTGCCGCACGTCAGTGCCCATTCTCTGGCTCGACCACCGAGCTTTGAGATGGCTAGCGCCACGCGCTGTTGCTCGGACTGGAACATGGCGGATGCGATGGTTATCTCGTCCTCTCTCACCCAGAGCTTTCTCTCGAAGACCTCAACGCTCACGATGAGCGGCTTAGGGCGGCGAAAACCATCCGTCACTGACGGTGGCGTCATAGAAGCAAATGATGTAGACATCTTCTGCTGCAGGTGCTCTAGCAGCGCGTTTTCGGAATTTGAAAACCCCTCTAGACGCGCACCGATTGCCTCAGGGCCTTGCGCAGCAAGGTGTTGCACGCCCTCATGGCCAAGCAAAGACATCAGCTTTTTAAGCCCGTCCTGCATGTCCTGGGGAAAAGAGGAAAATTGTTCCATCCTTACAGAGGATCAGTCTTAACGAATCAGGAGTAGGTTTACTAAGAGTGCTAACAAATGCAGCGGGGCTGTCGTAGCTTTGCGCTTAGAGGATGCGTAAGCTAGGTCACCGACCTTTTGTTCTATACTTAGAACAATTTCGAGTTTAGCGGATCGCAATCCGCTTACTCCAAGAGTTATCACAAACTTAATCCACGGCCGATTAACTCTTCCGTTTAAATCCAAAACTGATAGTATTTATTTTTATAGCCGCCTAATTTTAAATGCATAGATTTTCTTAAATATGTATAGTATAATCTAAATACATGTATAAATACTGGCTATCCAGCCCCGTACCGTATTCTTGTTTGGGTGTGGTCACAGCATGGTCATCCGGTGTGACATCCCCCCTGCTCCCAGGGTATGTGTAACCCCGTTACATACACTCTGGCTATCGTTTACTTATGTCACAACCGGGAAACAATCTGGAATCTACAATAAACGATTAGCTACATCTGTGTCGTCTCGACAGCGTAGCCAACTTCGCTTCTACCTCTTAACCTTTCCAGTTGACCCATGATAAATGGCGGTCAAGCCAGGCCATACCTAGGATAAAATCATATCGTATATTTAGATCCAGGACTATACCGGTCCACGCTGTCAAAGCTCTCAACAGTTCCAAGAAAATTCCAGCGAGTCTTTTTGCTTATCCAGGCCCCCTATGCCAGGACAACATATTTTAATTACGTAAAATATCGACACCTCCGTGCACTGTCTATCCTATTCAAAAGTCACGCGTCATATGTAAAATCACAATGCTTATGATTCTTTCAGAACTTTCTACGGCGTCAAAATTAAGACATGACACGTTCACACATCCAGGACAGTCCACGACTTCACATATCCCGGGTCATTAAGATCAATAGCCATCAATTCTGAGTTGGTAGCTCCACCTCTCTCTTATTTATCGCTGGGTCTCATTGACCACTATCTATACGAGGTGCGATAGGAGCCAACTTTCTCTCAGTAAGCCGCCTCGCGTCCACAGAGACACGACGCTTCCCTTTAAGGGGTCGTCAAACAGTTCTGCGTGAGGGCTTGACCATTTGCATCTCTCACACGAGTACGAAGGGAGCATGCAAGGCGTAAGTGTCTCGTAAGTCACATAGATAAGAAATTGCAAGTACCGAGTGAATATATGGGGACTTTCTTTCTGCTCAGTATTTCTGAGGCTCATTGCCACCGGCGCGCTTATAAATCTCAGTACCTCGACAAGCTACGCGGCGTATGAAAGTCACCCTCACTTTCAATGCGAAAGACCCGCTTGACAAAAACGAGAGGCTTGGCGCAAACGTTTTGATTTGACCCGCACCCGTCTGAAGTCCTCCTCATGGTTGGTCTCCATGAGTATTCCTCCGCAAGTTTTTGACGTTTTGCAGCGGTCAGAATTCTTAATCCTGCACATAGCTTATCTTCCTTGACAGATGGACAGGGATTACGAGCGCATCCGACGCGATGTTAACACTTACATTATATCTGTCGCTTAAAAAGGTCCTATGATGGTTATACCTCTAACACAGTGACGTTGCACTTAGGTATCCATTCTAGCGCACTGGCTTCTAGTTTAGACACCGCTTGCGTGACGCACTGTTGCCCGGATTGGAGCATTGTCGCATCCATGGCTATTCTCGACTTCCTTTGTCCAGAAAGAAATTTCTTTCGTCTCGGCTGACGAAACTTTAAAGTCTCAGCATCATCGACCTCACGGTGTATGCCTCTGTTATTTCAGCAGCGCTCGGTCTGCACTCGATTCGGCTCTTGTAGTGAGCGTCCATACTGAAGCGTTTGCTAACGCAGACTCACTGAGCTGAAGCTTCCCCAGCGCAAAGCACAAGGCATTCTTGTTGCATTTAATAGCACTTGTAATCAATCCCACGATCGAGTCGTGAAAGTACTGTAGGCTGGAATTGTGGTGTTTTGTTATCTGCTTCCGGGGTAACTTGACCAGATTAGTAACTTTATGCCTGTTACTATTGGTCCCGACAGAATTGACAAAATGACGGCCAAAGAACAGATGTGGTAATAGCTCACTTGACGGCGTTCACCAGCTTTGGGAGTGTGCTCGTGAAAAAATGCACAACGTCCCTTTCGAGTAACTACCGTTATAGCTCTGAATATATGTTGAGGACGAAAATACTTGATAGTGACCATATAACATAATAAAATTGTCAAAATTACTTGACGTGCGGCTAGCCTCTCCTTTGTAGAGATTATCTTCATAAATACCGATACCTAGTTACTTGTAAATTCTAAATTGTACTTTGCAGTTCAAGGTATTGAAAGAGTACTTGCCACATGACAAAGTTTAAAATCAAAGTTACCCCCAAGCGGAGCAAGCGCGTGACAACGTTTCTCACAAATGCGCCACAAGTTAATTAGTATTTGAAATCTACCATTTTAGCTTAAGAAAGCATTGTATACCATTTCCTTGAGGACATTGTGTAACCATACATAAATTTGTGGCAGTCGTAAACTACCTACATTCGTCCACTGTCGTATACACTTCGACTTCCGGCACAGGTATCTTTGCCTACTCCTCCCTCTGCCCTCTGTCGCTGACTTGAAGTTTAGGTGTAACATCACGAACTGTATCAGTTAGTCGTTCGACCAGGTTTAAACTTCATTATTGGCAGTCCATATTCAACTTAGTATTAAATGCTTTTGAGATCTATCAGGTTTGAAAGTCAATCAGGTATCAAAATATTTTTTTGCTTTTTTGGTTGTTTTCTATTCGGTTTTAGTATGTGAGTATTACCGATACATAGCTGAACTTTTGTATTGAACTTGCTACTTTTTAAAAATATCATCCTACTTGAACGTCAAGCCATTGCTCATGGCTCTGTACATCAGATCAGTCGAACGGTGGTGAGCCGGTGATTCATATTCCATTCTGTCAACATCCTCTGACCACTCACTTCGACTACAGTAAATACGAAGAAATGCGTTTTCCTTACATCCTACTGCTCGTTGTGGTCGTCGCCTTCATATCGATACGATGCTGTATCATACTTGGTGTCTCACAAAATCAACAGTACACAAAGCTTTGGTTAGCTTGTATCAATCTCAGAAGGAACCAAAGGAAAAAATCTTCCTCGAATGACACGGACGATGAAGAGAGGTTTGTAATTGTTCCGACGGGCATGAAATTTGGGCTCCACAAGAATCGCACGTTCCACTCACTCTTCAATAACGTTGTGCACAAAGTATACAATAGCTGGCTTTGTGGTAATAAATGATTCAAACCAAGATCTCGGCTTCCTTTACTCGAGTGCATCCTGGAGTCAAGACTGTTTACGCCAATATGCATAGCGCGCATGAAATGGGCGCGATCGGCAAACTCGCGGTCTTCCATGCAGTTTGCATCCAGTCGCAAATTTTTTTCGCTCTGCAGTCCAACGTGCCGAATAATACTCGTTGCTGACCACTTTAATTCACGGACGACCATGACAATCGCTACAAGCTGGAAGCCAACATCAGTGTCTACCTATATCTGTGATTGCGATGCCAAGTTAGAGTTGTAAATTCTCATCCAAGCTCGCTGTCCCGTCGCCATACACCCATTCTGAACTCAAGTTTACTGTGTGTGATTCGGATCCCAGTCTGTTGTGCGTGCGTCTGGCTAGAACTAAGGCCACGTATCAAGTTGACCATATTGCCAGGTCGGTGTCGATGCTATGCTGATTCCGGCCTCGTGTCATGATGTGAACTGTCTAGTATGGGGCAGCTTTTTTGCACTTTTACCTGCAGACCCAGATCTTGAGACCGAACGCAAGTCTAGATATCGACTGGTTGACATCAATTGCTGCAGGTAGCAGTCACTTTTTTTGAACATCGTGCGAGTGCTACCAGTCAGCTAATGGACATCTATCGATGCATTGGCGACGTATAGCATATCAAAACCAAATAATCACTAGCACTTGCTGGCTAGGACGACTGAGATGATGGCGCACATATTTGGTCAAATGCTTGTTTCAAGTCTTCTTGTACGGCCTGGATTGTGTGCTTCGAGCACAGCACATGCAAGTGACGTGGGGACCTAATTGTAACATCAAATCGCTACTTTAGAGCACCTGAGACTGAGACATCTGGATTATTGATTAGATCGCAATCAGGAATATAATTATACGGACATTTTTGCATCTATTCCATTTTTTTGTAGCCAGGAGATTCACTAAGATTCAGGATGAAAAATCTTCCGATCTTTCCATTTTTTTCAAAGATCTGGATATACATAACCCGTTACATTTTTTTTATTGCCATAGGGATATCATGAGGCTCGATAACAACGATGTGCAAGGATCACGTAGCATACACACTTTGATGTATGAGGTAATCTCAGAAGTATTAGTAATGTGCAGTTTCAACACGCATATCAATAATTTATCTCGAATCATTTAGTGCACATACATATTATCGTTTTTGTCACGCTTTAATTTGTGTCATTTACATATATTATCGAGGTCAATCATCATGGCCATCAAGCTGTCGTCCTCGTGCCCGCCTGTGTTGTCGCCGCGCTATTCTTCACGACTGTTCCGTTCCTCATTTACCACGTGCTTCTCGGTAATCAGCGCAGTACACAACAAGCTTTGGGGCTGCGCCTTTGTCGCGCTCCTGGTTCTCATCACGTCACTTAATTACTGGCGCAATCCAATCAAGGGCTGGCGCCGTACGGCCGACATGATGACAGTCTTTGTTGCTGCACTCTACCACGCCTATTACTGCATAGCTGTGTGCCAAGACTCGCTGGTACAGATTATGTACGCACTGGTGGTGGCCAATTCGGGCTACTGCTACTTTCAGGCACGCAAGGCTCCTAGCCAGAACGTATCGTCAGCTTGGCACTGCGGGCTGCACTTGCTGGGAAACGCAGCTAATATGTTACTGTATCTTGGTATTTCTTTATGATGATCAAGACGACAGACTTAAGTATAAGACCGACAAATATGGCTGGTTCATATTTTAAAAACTGATGTAGTCGAAGGTTGAGTTTTTGAGTGCTAAACGGACATGATGATCAAGACGACAGACTTAAGTATAAGACCGACAAATATGACTGGGTCATATTTAAAGACTGATATAGTCGAAGGTTGAGTTTTTGAGTGCTAAACGAACGGTTCATACGTCAATAAACACCTCTTGTTATTTATAACTCAAATGCTATTGTCTAGTGAGCATGATTCCGTTTTCTCTTAGCTGGCTAGTAGATACACGCATTCAAATTGAAAGCTAGTACCAACGTTGTAGCTCTAGTGCCATGAATGATTAGGCGATTGCCATGTACCTCCTTCCGCCTGCTGTGCCTCATTGTCACAATAAAGTAACATGTCCATAATATGTATTGTTTGCTAAACGGCCCACCTTCATAGAAAATTTGCTGCAGGTGGCGGCGACCAGTACAGATGCCGTGTTGGCCTTTGGGTGCCCAAACTCATCAAGTTGCTCGTCCGTTTTTTTGATAACTTGAGCTACATCAGATATACTGTTGACAACAAGCAGTCGCTAAGGTGCCTACTAAATCAAATCTCTTTCAAAGTCTTGCGAGAGGTATAGAGCCTGTAGTTGTCACATAATGGACAACATTTTAAACGCAGTATTGAACAAGACAGATTACGAATGTGTTAAGACGTTTTAGCAAGGAATGACTATAATCAATCAGACAAATTCGCGATGAGTAACATCTTTATCAAGCGCGGGAGGTTAACACTGTCAATTATGTGCGTAAAATTGTGTACGCACATATCATGTACTGTACGATAGTACAGCACGTACCTTGTTACAATAACTGCTGAGGAAGGTGTTGCATATGGAACA
>NW_020187213.1:1168301-1173098 GCF_900000015.1 Plasmopara halstedii
AGCAGTATGTTACACTTTAAGCTGTTATGTGAAATGGGACATTCCGAAAGTAACATCACATAACGTTTCAGTGGAAGATCCTTTATTCATTCATATATTATAAAAAGTTATGGAATGCGCTGCTGCTAATTTAGAAGCGGCGTCGTGGTACTACATCCACGGGAGCGCCAAAAACTTACGCCATTCACTCTTTGCTCTGTGTGCGAAGTCGTCAAAGTGTCGAGGTCTTAAGCGGGAACAGATCCCTCGGACAATGGACGATCGCCCGCAATCATTTTTTAGTAGTATATTATTAAGGCATAAACCATAAAATTTACCCTGTACAAGCTAAAATGTAAGCATTGGCTGGATCACGTCTGCAACGAAATTTTCTAATCATCAAAAAAGTTCTATTATGTTCTTTTTCCTGTGCAAAAATAATGCAGTAAGCAGCAAATTTATTCTACTTACTTCGGTAATGTGGTCACAACATTTTTTTGGAACAATGAACCAGATTGAATCATGCATTAAAATTTTTGATTTATGGATGTGATCCAACAAGATAATTTATTGACCATCTGTAAGCTGTCATCAGAATTGTCTCGTAAGGCTGCGAAGAAAAACAGGCGTAATGATTCATTTACGGGGAGCTCAAGCCTTTTTTTAATTTCAAATGGAGAGAAATGATCAGAGAAAGCTGATATTTGTCGCATTTCTCTTTTTGATCATAAAGGATTTGGGCTTGAGAAACTGTTTTACTTGAAATCTGAGATTATCTGCGCAGCAATATACGACATCTATCAGCAAAGCGACTATTTCAACGATATATCCAACACTCGATTTTAAGCTTAAAATAACAATTTTCGATATCATACTGCTTCATATTAAATAAATTTTATGCTTCGGATTTCAGTTGTAAGTCAAAAATTGAGATGATTGCTTACCTTGGTATCGTTAAAATTAGAGGTGACCAACAACAGGAGCTAAGAAAACAGCTGCATAAGCACGTCAATATTACCTATGTTGCCATTTATCAGTGAATAGGTTGTGTGTGGTATAGAGCTGTCTTTGATATCAAGCCCCGCAATAGAATTTTAAATATCGGTGTGAACGCAGAAATAGCGATGATCGATCTGGGGTCTGTCCTTCAGTAGTAGCACACGCTGTAGCCTCAAACTAGAATGCGTCGTGTATTTAATTTGGTCAGGACAGCAAGCGTTCATGTAATTTCTTACGTAGAATGGTAATCCTTTTTTTGAACAGATAAAGTCGGAGTTTAAGTTTCTACCCTCTTGCTGACAGACAGTACAGCATCATCCGATCTGGATGCCTTGCTCTACAAGGCTGGCCTCCAGAACTGCCTCACTTCCAATTTTTAATTCACGAGGTCCGCCATCAACCACTTTCATTACTACTTGCTTCCACGACCACTGCCACATTAACGACTGTTGTCTGCAATGCGTTTGGCTTTTATCATCCTCTTCGCTTTGATAGCACTATCTGAAGGCGTCAAATCTGATCCAAAAGCCCTCAATCCGCCCAAATCTTCAAATTTGCATTCGACCCAATCGTCTCCATCCAAAATATCGAAAAATCAAGGCAAGCTTAAAAGGGTTTTTGGTAAGGTGGTGAGTAATATTCAGCAAAAAAAAAATGTCGCGAACGTCATCAAGGAAATGGGTAAGCTTCATGTCAAGCCCAACAAGTAAGCTCTAAACATAGCTCATTCATGTAAATGGTAAGAACAAATGGGAAAGGGCTTGTAGGTAAGACATATCAAAGAAATAAGCTTGTCAAGTCGAGTTTAATACACATCAGAATTCTTTTCACATCGAGTTCAAACAAAAAAATGCTGTCAACTCTAGCATTCAAATGTTAAAACTTGAACACAGCACTTCCGACTGTGAATTCCCTAAACGACTTCATACGATTTTCTAATATCATCTAATTGATTTATTATTCCCTTGTCCGCTTACATTCAAAGTGAGATCCACTTTAAAATCAGGTCTTGTACAGCCACACCTGGCGAAGCCCCATGAGTGAAGTTTGGCAGAATCGCAAACAGGTCATTACCTGTAGTTATAATCAAGTAACCGATTAAGAGACGTCAAATGGATTGCGCGGAGCGACAGCAGCCTGCTTATTTGATGATTTTTTTAGAATAATAAATCTCAAAAATACAAATAAAATGATGGTAGCACTTATTATTTCCTTATTAAACTTTAGTTGGCTGACCAGCACTAACCTTTCGTCTGTCGTCGAAGCTGAACTGCCTTGATTCTATCCATGAAAGACTCCCCGTACTTCCGGTATGAGAACCGCGAGGCGAAGCTGCAAATTACAATATTTCATGCTGAGAATCTTGGTTGCGAAGTCAAATAAGAATGTAAACATGCACATAATGCAATGCAACTCCAATTCTGTCATTTGTTACTCGTCCTGCGCTTGCGGTTAACCGCAGTCAATCACTATTGTTCCAATGCTTGGCATTAAAATTTTGTTTTACCCCGAGACAGTACCTTTGACATTGGCCGGATTTTAAAAAGCTTCCAAAACATCAGCCTAGTCCACTTAGCTAGAATCTCTTACGTAAAGTGTATGTGCCGACGAGACATTTCGTCAAATCTAACATCAGCGATCTATATTTGCAATGTGTTGTTATGTGTTGAGAAGATGGCAAGAACCGAAGTGAATACATTTAGGTCCTTAGTTTGATAACTCTGTGCTACATCTAAGCCTGTCTTTCTAGATACTTTTTAGAGGCTTTTGAATGTAATGTTATTTATCTAGACCAATGAACGACTATCATTATGTCCGTAATCAGCATCCGTAATCATAATAGTAATTGTAAACATGACCGTAATCCTTGTGACGTCGTTCACATGCATTCAGCGGTGTAAACTTAACACTCCCCTTCATCGCTTTTGTTGAGTGAGCTTTGTTGGTGACTTGGTCTTGATACCTGTTGCTTCTCGCAGAAACTTGAGCATCTTGGTTCTAAGCGCCTTGGTGAGCATATCTGCAAGCTGACGCTTTATTTCGTGTAGCCAATCTGGAGTAATCCATGCTAAACGTTCTCTCGAATAAAGTGATGTTTAATATCCACGTGCTTTGTATGACCGTGGTAGCCCGCATTGCTTACCAAAGCTATCACACCTTGATTGTCTTCCCATATTTACGTGCCTACCTTTCGTTCTTGAATAATGCCCTTGAGCATTGCGCGCATCTTAGGTACTTCTTGTGTGCACAAGCTTAGCGCCATAAATTCTGCTTCTGCGGAACTTAATGCGACGGTTCTCTAATACTTGGACTTGAAAACAACCGGAGCGTTTTCAATATTGATCAACACACCTGGAACAGACCTTCTGTCATCGGTGTTGTTACCCCAGTCTGCATCCGAAAAAGCTTCAACTATCACCTTTCCAGTATTTCCTTGGTAAATAGTCCCATGATGACGTGTCGAATTTAAGTAGCGTAGTATACGAATTGCGGCGTTTCAATATGGTACCCCGGGATTCTCGAGATATCGAGACAGTTGGATAACAATATATGCGACGTCCGGCCGAGTGCAAGTTGTAATGCAAAGCAGATATCCAATCGGTGAGCGGTATGGTCTTGACCGCATCTCTGAACGCTCAGCTTTAAAGGTGGTTACTGTGACGTTGACAGTTTAAGACAGGACGTACACAGATTGTCGACGTCCTTGGCGTTTGTCTGTTCAAATCGCTCAGCCACGTCGCTAATATACCGTGTCTGCTTGATCATTAGTGTGGAAGCTGACCTGACGTGGTCGATCTCCATGCCCAAGATGACCTTCACCATACCAAGATCCTACATATTGAATACACTTATTAGAATCTCTTTGACCTCTAGAGTCTCGCTGCTCGTCTTGGCTGCAATGATCATATCAGATATACCAATACAAAACCTTCTTTTCCTTTTTCTACGTAGACGTATTGATCCGCTCCACGTTCGGCAAACTTGCCCGCCGACAATAAACGTCTGTCAAGTCCAGGGATAAGCAGCTTTTCCATCACCGATATGCGTATTCCTTCGACGCCGATAAGCTTCAATGTTCCAGCTCCTTCGTCGAAAAAATTCCTGCCGTCTGCAATCGTTACCTTGACGTTGGCTTCAAGTCGCGTCAAGTCGATCAAGCCATTTTGGTGAGGAGTCATGTGTGACGTCGCACCACTGTTAATCAGCCAACTTGCTGATTGCTCCTCCCCACAGCAAATACTGCATCATTACCGCTGTAACGGCTTCTGGACCCGTCTCATATGACCAGTCTGGTCACAACTAAAGCACTTGCCCTGAAAACCGCCGTCCTTGCGTAGTGCGTAATTCTTGCGACCACTTCCTCGTCTGCCCTTGATCCGTCCGTCATTGCCTGAGCGGGAAACGCTTTCTCACTTGCTTCCTTCTTTTGTAGCCTGTCTGACCCCTTCAGCAGCTTCACCTTAACTTCGATCGGAGTGATGTCCTTGGCGTTCTCCACAATAGAAGAAATCATCTCATATTCCGCTGGCAAGCTGCTCAAAAGCATCATCAGCTGCCTTAATTCATCCACCGACTCTTCCATCGTATAGAGACCCATTACCAGCATGTTAAACGCGCTCAGATATTCTACGCCCAGATTTTCAACCAGGCGAGTGCCACTCTCCATCTTATACTCATGAAGGCGACGTGTCATCGTGACACGGTTGTACATAGTGGGGCATTTCTAGATATCACGAAGCGTTCCCCATCGTCCAAGGGACGAGTAGCAGACCGAATCTTGGTCTGGTGCTGAATCTCGACACCCTGGACAATTATACA
>NW_020187213.1:1173108-1176352 GCF_900000015.1 Plasmopara halstedii
GTACAAAGTACAGTGCACTCGACTTGGTCGATGGATATTACCAATTGCTCATGAGAGCGAGTGATTCCGCTGAAAGCGATGAGTACTTATGCTCTGGTAGTGGCTGATGATCGTCCAAGGGATGTCAAAAGCACCAGCAACATTTAATAGCTTTGTGACGCAATTGTTCAGACCCCACCGGGCGTATGCACAAACATACTTCGACGACATCTTCGTCTACAGTCGTGCAGGGCACGGGAGGACAAATGAGGAAAGCCACTTCGTCCATTTGAGAGCGGTGCTCAAGTGCAGGCGCACGAATAAGCTGTATGCTAATGCTGATAACTGCATCTTCGGCGCGGAAGAGATTCTCTTTTTGGGTGCTCCATTGGGAAGCGTGGCCTTTGAGCGGATCTTGCAAAGGTCAAGGCCACTGTGGACTGGCCGGCTCTAAAGAACCAAAATGACTTGCGCAAGTAAGGCGCAAATTATGCGGAAATGGAGCGGCCATTGTCTAGTCTCCTTAAGAAGGATACAGAATGGCGTTGTAGCACAGATCATCGGAAGGCTTTTTACAGGGTCAAAAACAGCCTTCCTCATGCACCAATACTGGTGTTGCTGGACCCCGATCGTCCTTTTAGTGTCGTCTGTGACGCTTCGGACTTTGCCATCGGCTGCCATCAGCTGTGCACTGCTGCAAGCAGACGCCGAGGGGCGACCGCATTCGAATCTCGCCAGTTTAAGGCTGCGATAAGAAACTACCCAGTCAACGACAAGGAATTAGTTGCGATGAAGTATGCACTTGACAAGTTCAGGGTGCACCTGCGGGGCTCAACGCCTTTTAAAACCTACACACATCATGCGTCATTACGCACTGTGACTCAGTCGCTTCACCTCTCGCAAAAGGTGGCCTGGTGGCTCTCATTCTTCGCAGAATATAACCTTTAGGTGAAGTATAAGCCAAAAAAGCAGAATGTATTGGCTGATGCGTTGTCACACAGACATGCTTGCTCATGTCACGATACTGACGTCGTCAGTGACGGATTTGATCCGCGCCGCATATGCGGGTGATAGTATGTGTGTGGCTCTGATGCAGGCTCGCGGGTGCAAGGAGTTAAAAAACTCGGACAAGAATTTGTCGGCGCGAATGCGCGAACAGTTACGCCGATATTCGTTGAATAACGAGTTGCTGTATTATATCACCGATTTGACGGGAACGTCACGTATTCTGGTTCCTCACGATAAAAATTCGAAGTACCGTATTCTTTATGAGGCCCAATCAGTGGTCATCTCGATCGTGATAAGACGTACAGCTCGGTGATTTGACATATTAGGGGCCCAAGCTGCACAAGTGGACGAGCACATATGTGCGCATGTGTGAGACGTGTCGGATAGTGAAACCCTCTCCGAATTTATCGGCGCCGTTGACCAGTTTACCGGTACCCTCCGGATGTTGGCAATCCATGAGTATGGACTTTGTGTTTGGTCTGCCGAAGGACTCGGCGGGCAACACAAGTGACGTGGTCTTTGTGGACCATTTGAACAAGATGGCTCATCTTGCGGCAGTGTCGGATACCATCGACGGTGTGGATACAGCGACGCTGTTTGTCGATCGGGTCTTTCGACAACATGGTCTACCGGAGTCAATTGTCGCTGATAGAGTCCCGCGCTTCACTAGGAAGTTTTGGTCCAAACTCTTCAGAGTGCTGGGCACAAAGTTGCCTATGTTAACAGCGGACCATCCACAGACCGATAGTCAAACTGAGCGTACGGCTTAAGTAAGCCCACATAAAACACCGGATGGGTGCGCATACTTCTCGGAAGGTTTAGCGTATACGCAAGGCCTCGCTTGGCCACGACCTGAAAAAGTCTGATAGACCGTGGACGGAGATGGCTTAAAGATAGCAGAGACTGCATGTGTAGGAAGATTTATAGCATTTAATAAAACCTGGTCTTTGACCTCAAAGTTTTCCGCATTTGTTCTACTTCTTTCATCTGCATATTCTTTCTGCATATCTTGGCCCTCACCCATCGCATCGCGAACGTGTCGTAGGACACTCAGTCTGGCAGACAGGAAGTCTCCGACTTCCTTACGGACAGTGAGGGGGCTGACAACAGCTAGCCGTCCGGCTATTCCTTCTCCACCAAGCCCTGAGTCATGGGGTCGCGGCGTCAGGGGGACACGAGAATTAACAAGTTTGTTCACGTAAAACGACATGTAGCCGATGAATGAATGCACTGCATTGTTTAGAGCAAACTTTACGAGTGGCAGCATGGCACTCCAGCGCTTCGGCGTCTCAGCGCGAACACTGCGAAGAACGTCATCGACGGCGCAATTCACGTGCTCAGTTTGACAACCAAACAGCGGATGGTCCGCTGTTGATATTACCAACTTGGTGTCCTGCACCCTGAAGATTATAGATCACAACTTCCCACTAAATCGTGGGTCTCTATCAGAAACAATTGACTCCGGGGGACCATGTTGTCGAAAGACCCGATCGACAAACAGCGTCGCTGTATCCACAACGTCGATGTTATCCAACCCTGCCGCATGATAAGCCATCTTGCTCAAACGGTCTACAAAGACCACGACACCCGTGTTGACCGCCAAGTCCTTCGGCAGGCCAAACACAAATTCCATACCTATGGATTGCAAACACCCGTAGGATACCGGTAAACTGACCAGCGGTGCCGCCGAATTTGGCCAAACGCCTTGCTCATTTGATCCCGCAGCAGCGCTACACGCATACCATCACCCGAGTATGCGGCGCGGATCAAATCTGTTGCTGGGCTGCCGTAGCTTTGCGCTTTGAGGAAGCGTAACTTAGGTCACCGACCCTCGTTCTATACTCACAACAAGTACGAGTTTAGCGGATCGCAAACCGCTGAACCCAAGAGTAATTATTGCCTTAACCCAAGGCTAATTTACTCTTCGGTTTAACTTCAAAACTGACTTTATTTATTTTTATCTGCGGCAAAGCCGCCTAATTTAATACATAGATTATCCTTAATATGAAAATCTAAATACATGTATAACAACTGGCTATTTAGACCCGTACCGTATTCTTGTGTGGGTGTGGTCACATCACGCTCATCTGGTGTGACACACACCCCTGTTACCAGGGTATTTGTAACCCCGTTACACTCTTCCCCATTAAGATTGAGAATATTTACAGTTCCAATCGATTATTGCTTCAACGAGGCTTCCGTGTCCGTTAGACACTGCGTTGGAACGAAACGACTTCCGTGCTCAATGAGCCCTGTG
>NW_020187213.1:1176362-1176465 GCF_900000015.1 Plasmopara halstedii
TAAATGTTGAAAACATTGAGGTCAATAACATAGTTCCATTAAATACTAAAACCCTTCCTGCTCATGCAGTCTCTGCTGTCTTCATAAAAAAGCTCCGTCCACG
>NW_020187213.1:1176475-1176795 GCF_900000015.1 Plasmopara halstedii
AGTGCCGTCGCACTTATCGCTTGAAAGCTGTTCATCATCTACAGCGGTTGCGTCAGGGGCGAGCACCACAGGAATAGTCCGCATCGCGGGTACAGGAGCGCCACCTCTTTGAGCGCGAAGTCGAGCGCGGTATTTACCTATTGAGATTTCTCGGGGTACACAAAAGCGAGCTCGGGGAGCTTTTTATTGGTCAAGCTCAGCTTGTGTAGTGTCCGGGGGACGACTACGTAAACGCCCAGCGACCGAGAGATCGCGTCCTTCGCTTCAGTAGCGGGATCCGCCGGCGGAAGCCGAATTTCACACGAGGGTCTAGGACCGGC
>NW_020187213.1:1176805-1177156 GCF_900000015.1 Plasmopara halstedii
TCCCGAAGTGTGGTTCCTCGCGATGCCGATTTGAAGAACCGTATCCTCTATGAGGCCCACGACATCCCACTCAGTGGTCATCTCGGTCGTGAGAAGACGTACAGCTCTGTGAGTTGCCACTATTGGTGGTCCAAGCTGTACAAATGTATGATCACAATGTGCGCACGTGTGAGACGTGTCAAAGGGTGAAACCTTCTCCGAATACGGCGATGTCGCTAGCCAGTTTGCCGGTACCCTCCGGGTGATGATAGTCCATTAGTATCGACTATAGTTTTGGCCTGCCGAAGGACTCGGCGCACAACTCGGGTGTGGTTTTGTTTGTCAACCGTTTGAGCAAGATGGTTAACCTTG
>NW_020187213.1:1177166-1180875 GCF_900000015.1 Plasmopara halstedii
GCTGACTTTTTTATTTTTGACTGCGGCAAAGCCGCCTAATTTTAAATGCTAATTTTTTTCTAGATATGTGTAGTAAAATATAAATGCATGTATGACTACTGGCTATCCAGCCCCGTACCGTATTCTTGATTGGGTGTGGTCACACCATGCCCATCTGGTGTGACACACAAACCTGATACCAGGGTATGTGTTACCCCGTTACACACCACTCGTGTAGCCCCGGATATGGATATACGCCGCGAAATCGACTTAGTTCCCAAATTGAACTATCACGTCACACGGAGATGATCCTTATAAGGGGGTATTGCGACATATTTACCCTGTCTCCCGTGTGCAGTACAGCGTAAATTAGATGAAAGAAGCTCCACAGTCGGCGTTCTTTTCTGAGTAAAAAGGCTATCAGAAGTGGCGAATTGCGCATGGTTCCGATAAGCAAAATGTAGTCACGATTCCCGCGAATCAGTATGATCGACTGCATGCCAAATATTTGGTAAACGATCATTATCTGATGCTAAGAGTGACAGCGATTTCCCTATCAGTGTTGTGGGTATTCTGAGCAGAGTGCTCTAGGAGCGGCTGATAATACCAAAAAGACTGTCTGATGCACATCACATGCCAATATTTCAGAGACATGGTTAACCAAGCCGCATCCTGGCATGCACTAACCGATGCGACGATATATTCGTCAATAATCGAGCAGAAAGCGGGAACCTGATTGTTAAGAATCACACTAAATATTTCAGATTGTGATCGAGTGTATGCGCTGATATGCTATTTGCCAATATCAACAAGTATGCTTTGGCGCAAACCAAATTTTTTTTGACCTTGTTAGAATCGGTGAAGCTGGGCTGCCGTAGCTCTTTCGCCTAGAGGAAGCTAAGCTAAGGTCGGTGACCTTCGTTCTAAACTTAGAACCATTACAAGTGTAGCAGATCGCAATCCGCTTACTCCAAGAGTAACTACAACCTTAACCCAAAACAACAAACTCTTCCATTCAGAATGTAAATCGTATTTTTGGTTTCATTTGCAGGGAAGACGCGCATTTCTAAATATGTAGGTTTTCCTAATTAAACCTTATCAAAATGCATGACTACTAGCAGTCCAACCACCTAGTGGCTTTTTGTTAAGGTAGAGCTACACCATTGTGTGGTCACACCATAAAGTGTGAATCACCCCGTGGTAGCAGAATACGTGTAATCCCATTACACTCCCCCCATCAAAAATGTGAGCATTTTAGCTGTCGCATTGTTTGAGGTTCGCGTGACCATCTGCCTGCATTCTCTGCTCAATAAGACGAAAGACACATAGCCTCGCTGCTTCGGAGAGCGCCTGCGGCAGAGCCCTTTTTCGTCTCCTGCATTCGTGCAAATTCGGACAGCACGTCCACGGCTATAAGGAAAGCGTATCCCAAGCCCCTGACAACCGACGGGCGATGAACTACCTCGTCGAGGAACGAGGCGGATACTCCGTTCCCAGGATGGGAAAAAGAGGAGGGCGAAGTGGCGCGACGTGAGCCATGCTCGAACCTTGCGAACATCATGTCCATTTCCCGACCTCTCGACTGCCGGGGGTAGTGGTATCATTACCAATCGCCTCGACGAGGTACAGAAGCAGTAGCTGGAGGCTGCCCGGAGAGTGGCTATGCGCGCGCTTCCATGGTCAGTTCTAGAACCTCGTGTCGAATACGGCTTCCGCTCGGCGGACCCTGCTACTAAAGCGAAGAATGCGAGCACTTGATCGTTGGGCGTCTACGTGGTCGGCCCCCAGGTCACTACACAGGCTGAGCTTGTCCAACGATAAGTTAACACCTCAAGAACTCCCAAGAAATACCTACCGCACTCTATTTCGAACTCAAATAGGAGGTGCTCCTGTACCCACGATGTCGACGATTCCTGTGGTGTTCCAATTCTGGTACAACAGAACGTTGAAGTACTTATCTGATACAATACTCACTCCTGGCGAAACCGCTGCAGATGACGAAGAGCACTTTGAGCGATGGGTGCAGCGGTACCAGAAAATTTCCTCGCTGTCCAACTAACAGTGGATACACAAAGAGATGTACGTGTGCGTGGAACGCCATCTTCGGTTCGAGTTTGCCAAACTCAAGGCACAACGCCGACCACCTTGGTATTGTCACCCTACGACGTATGGATCAATCCATCACGCCCCCGCGAGCAGTGTGGTTTCTCACACGGGAAGTCTGCGACCACAGCAGCTCAGAGCCATAGCCTGAGCTCGGCTCATGACCCTTCGGCTTCCCTGGCTCTTGCTTAGAAGCGCATGGCGTACAACGACGCTGAACGGCATGATCGCTCTGATCATCCACGACGTCTAGGCAGTCTTGTTGAAGTACACCTTAAGATCCCATGAGTTCTCGAAGTCGAGGTATCCCCGCCACTTCACAAGATATTGGGTTCCATTAAGTCTGGCAGTGAATGAATTTACAGGCAATATCCAGAATATTGTAAATAATTGATACTTTTGACATTGTCAGAAGGTGGATCCAGCGTTGACGGAAAGGGATTTTCAATATAGTTGACTTGCTGATACCAGATCGACCATCTTTAGTAGTAATGTTATGCGTGACGCCGAAAACAGGGTTTTATCAGCTAATTGATATACAGCCTGTGGTCTACAAGACTAAGCTGTGGTCACGCTGATTCGGACCGTTGACGGTTATTGTGTAGATAGTTTATCAATCATTGCAAGCTCATCCTGTATTTAAGTGAGGGGATTAAAGCTATACTCGGATTCCGCTCATCCTCCGATCAGATTTGAAGCGCTCTGCTAGAGACGAAGCGACTTTTCTACAATCTTATCTGTTCGAATTTACGATACGGTTTCGAGCCGCTTGCAGCGCCTAAAGCTTTTCAGTGATATAGTGTATCGTGGATAACATCTCCGAAGTAGTTCATCTCAGCTTGCCCGTGAGCCAAGACTTTCAAAGTTATAATAGCTGAAAAACCTGGATAATAAATGTTGACTGGATTTTCGGCAGAAATAATTTAATGCGCTAATTTTTCACCCTGACGTCCGCGTCTCTGTATTTTGCAAAGTCAACTATTCAAAGACGCTCGAATCGGACGCCTGCTTTAATTAAGTTGGCTTGCGGGGCTATTAGGCGGGTAATGCAACGCATTTCTCTCAAACAGTGTTTAAATTAATTTTCATGCACCTATCCGTCTCCATGGAACATTTCTGACGGATGGGGCGGTTTGACTTGACCGCTCCATCTATATTGCAGGCGGTTCTCTCAAGTGTGGTAATTCGCGGGTTCAAAATTTGATCGGAAACCGTCTTCCAGACACTCATTCGTAGTCGGCATGGCGTCATGGACGCAGTCGATGCCGACATCGTCTGCTATTAATGATCAAGCAGAGCATATTCAAAGCTAATAAATGTCTCAATGATCGAGTCAGGTCCTTGCGAAGCAGGTTTTGCACGCCTTCAGGGCCAAGCAAAGACTTCAGTTTTTTAATCCAGTCTTACATGCCCTGATTTGGCAATAAGTACTCTTAAGTGCAACGAAGTTGTAGTGCACCAACCACAGAGACAACTTTGACTTAGTAAACTTGCATTAGCAACTCTCAGATTTTGGATGCATGCACTGCACCAATGAGTGGCACCGTGAGCCTCTCAGGCAATTTACTTATCATGTGACGGGTCACACGGCACCTTGCACAGAGGAAGCTTGACTTCCAAGAGTATA
>NW_020187213.1:1180885-1180994 GCF_900000015.1 Plasmopara halstedii
CATCGCGAGTCACCGAACGGCGATCGACCAAGTCGTCATCGTCCGGCGCTAACTCTTCTCGACGAGAACGGTGGCGTCCACTATCACGTGAAACATCTTGTGGGTCGAC
>NW_020187213.1:1181004-1182839 GCF_900000015.1 Plasmopara halstedii
AACGATGAGCTTGCTCATGTCACGACGGTGACGTCGTCAGTGTCGGATTTGATCTGCGCCGCATACGCGGATGATGGTATGTGTGTCATGCTACTACAGGCTCTAGGGGGCAAGGAGTTTGAAAACTTGGAAAAGAAATTGTCGACGCGATTGCGTGCGCGGTCGCACCAATTTTCGATGAATAATGGATTGCTGCATTACAGCACCGACTCGACGGTTACGCCACGAATTGTGGTTCCTCATAATATGAACTTGAAGTACCGTATCCTTTATGAGGCCCATGACTGGTCATCTCTGTTGTGAAGAGAGCCTACGGCTCTGTGAGTTGCAACTACTGGTGACACAGCACATATGTGCGCAAATGTTGAAACTCAGAAGTCTGATACTGGTTTTGTTAAATGCTAATTCTTCACATGCAGTCTCTGCTGTTTCTAACAAAACTCCACCCACGCTTTATTGAAGCCTTTAAGGTCGTGACCAAGCAAGGCCTTGCGTTTACTCTAAACCTTCCGAGAAGAATGCGCACCCATCTGGGGTTTTATGTGGGCTTGTTTAAGCCGCACAGAGATCCGGCGCAAGTGAACGCAAAAGCGTTGGCGCTGGGGCGACGCCCAAAAGTGCTCGGTCTGCCAAAAGCTGAACCAGCAACTAGTTTTGAGCACGGAGTGCAACGATGTCCGCTTTCAACGGCGCAAGACGCTCTAGCTACACCGTCTCACGAAGTGACGTATTCGGCTGCTTGACGGCTAGGAGCCGCTCCGACAGAGCACGATAATTCCCAACGTGAGGCAGTCGGTGCACAAAGTGCTCCAGGCTCTTGAGGTCTTCCGCGCAGCGGTATGCGACCTCGGAGAGATACTCGCCAGAGTGCCGATGATGACGGACTTGTTCATCAACGCTCAAAGAGCATCGCGAGTCACCAGAAGGCGATCGAGCAAGTCGTTATCGTTTGCCGCCGACTCTTCTTGCTGAGAATGGAGGCGTCCACTACCACGTGGAATGCCTTGTGGGTCGACGTCGTCGACGGGGTTTAACCCAATACCTTGAGAAGTGGCAAGGATACCCAGACTCCGAATTCTCGTGGGAGTGTGAGGGGCCAACGGAAGACTGCCCTGTCGTCGTAGACGCTTATGATCAGAAGGATCATGACGCTTCGCGTTGTCGCGCGCCCCGCGCTTCTCGGTAGTAGCCCGAAAAGCCAGAGGGCCATGAGCTGAGCAAGCTTTGACCCTGAGCTGCTGTGGGCGTAAACTCTCCCGTGTGAGAAAGCACAGAGCTTGCGGGAGCGTGATATATTAATCCATGTGTTGCAAGGCGACAACTCGCAGGAAGTCGGCGTCGCGCCTTGAGTTTGGCAAATTCAAATCGAAGTTGGCGTTTTACGCGCACGTCCACTTCCTTGTGGTTCCGCTGTAAACTAGACAGCAAGTAAAGTTTCTGGTGCCGCTGCATCTATCGCTCAAAGATCATTTAATCATCTGCAGCGGTTTCACCAGGGGTGAGCACCACAGGAATATTCCGCATTGCGGGAACAGGAGCACCTCCTTTTTGAGTTCGAAATTGAACGCGGTACAGATCCATTGTGATCCCTTGGTGTTCTTAGAAGCGAGCTCTTAGGGATTTTGGCTGATCAAGTCCAGATTGTGTAGTGGTCGGGGGCCCGACTACGTAGATGTCTAACGATCGAGTGATCGCGTCTTTCACTTCAGTAGCGTAATCTGCCGAGCGGAAGCAGTATTCCACACGAGGTTCTAAGACCAAACGTGGATACGAGCGCTGGTAGTGGACGCCTCCATTCTCAGCAAGAAGAGTCGGCGGCAAACGATAACGACTTG
>NW_020187213.1:1182919-1183127 GCF_900000015.1 Plasmopara halstedii
CGAAGTCGTTTTATTCCAACGAGCCAAGTTGCAGTGTCTAGCGGACACGCAAGCCTCGTTGAGGCAATAATCGATTGAAACTGTAAATGCTCTTCATCTCGATGGGGGAGAGTGTAACAGGGTTACACGTACCCTGGTAACAGGGGTGTATGTCACATGAGATGGGCATGCTGTGACTGCACCCAAATAAGAATACGGTACGTGGCTG
>NW_020187213.1:1183770-1184264 GCF_900000015.1 Plasmopara halstedii
AGGGAGTTGATCTCAACCTGGTGGAAAATGACGTGGGTCTGGTGGTATAAAACCCGGTGGGAGATCATATGGCATGACCTTCTGACGAACCATTGTGTCTGGTATGGTCTTAACCAACCCATTTGGTTTCGCTCTGACCCAGAGCTTCACTATGAACAAACACCACGGAGTCTCACCGTCGACGCTCACCGTCGCTGTCTTGGGATGTGTCCTGGACCTCAACGTGAATTCCGATTGCACATATCGAGGGTGTTCAGGTCGCGCTCTTTATTCGACTTCATGAGCGATAAGGCCATGTGGCCGACTGAGTCGGACTTTGTCCAAAGATACTTTGACGTCACTCTTTCGTCTGTGGTACTCAGAACGCAGTTCCAATGGCTGCGCTCTCTGTATCGAGAAGCGACTCAGATTGCGACTAGACTTGAAGTCTTTGAGCTCTCGCCGACGGAAGAAGTCAGATCACAACAACGCACATTTCCTCACTTGGGCTGCAC
>NW_020187213.1:1184274-1184580 GCF_900000015.1 Plasmopara halstedii
AAGTCAATGCTGAACAAGTTTGACCTGAGTCGAAAACACGAACGGGGTGCAACCCATGTCCAACTCATTCCGCGAGAGTTTTTGTCTCTCCCGAGGGGCGAAGGAAGACTAGGTATCCTAAGCATTGAAGCACAATTGAAACAACAGCAACTTCAGTTGTTGCTTCAGTTCATACGCTCAGCAAGCAAGCCAGTCGAACGAAGCTGGACAACGGCAGGTGCTGGTCTTCTCACAGCAGTCATTTCTAGAGTCGGTCGGGGAATGGCGCTCGACTTTCTGTTGGTGTCCCCATTTCGACATGGCACG
>NW_020187213.1:1184590-1184730 GCF_900000015.1 Plasmopara halstedii
AGTAGTGTTAGCTGTGACTGCAAGCGGCCGGAAGCTAAAGGTGGAGCAATGTCGACAGTGAAAGAGAGGATGATCCTTTCGATGAAGACGAACTAGACCAAGCCTTGGATGACGTTGATGTCGTCGAGATATAGTAGCCC
>NW_020187213.1:1184740-1188285 GCF_900000015.1 Plasmopara halstedii
GCATACCGTTGACGAGGGTGTATTACTGTGCACAGTCGTCTACGAAAGACACACCCTGGATCAGGGTCGACGCTCGGCGTCTTGCAGCCAGCATACGGCGATGCCTTCGTCTCTGTACAGAGGTTCCATGTCTCGGTGAGGCCAAGGTGAACACGCATTCCGCGTCGACCGGTGTCACCCTCACCGTCCGCTCCTTTGGAGCTTTGATGTTATCTACAACATCCGACGAAGAGCTGATGTCCCCACAGTCTTCATCTAGTGGATAACGTGCCACTCCACGCGCATCTGAAGGGTCGTGCCGAAGATGCCTCGGACTCTGTCCGACCACGCCATCAAATGCATGCAGCGACTGCTTCGCAAGAAGAGCAGTGCTTAGTGGTTTGCGTGTCAATTCACGTGCATCACGGGTGCCTCGCCCTCGATGCATCGGCCCTTGGCCGACCGTGTCACGCATGACATGCAGCGACTGTTTTGATTTCAGGGTTTAGAACACTCGCAGAAGCTGACACTTCTGCTCCTTCTAGGAGGGAAAGGCGGCTTCAACCGAAGCCCCGCACGTTAGTGCCCATTCTCGCGCTCGGCCCCCGGGCTTGGAGATAGCTAGCGCCACGCGCTGTTGCTCGTTTTGGGGCATGGCGAATATCATTGCCATCTCGAACTCGCGCACCCAAAACTGGAAATTTTCTCCACCCTTACCCTCGAAGGTCTTAACGCTCACCATGAACAGCCTGGGTCGGAAGGGATTATCCGTCGTCGACGGTGGCGTCATGTACGCAGTCGACGCTGGCAGCTTCAACTATAAGTGCTCTTACAAAGCATTTTCATAATATGAAAACGCCTCAAGTTGTGCGCTTACCGCCTCGGGTCCTTGCGCAACAAGGTGCTCAGCACTGTCAGGGCCCGGCAGGAACAGCAGCATTTTAACCCGTCCTGCATGCCCTGGGGCAAATAGGGGTATTGCTCCATCCTCACCGATGATCAGTCGTAACGACTCAGGCGTAGATTGACTACGAGTGCTACCAAGTGCAGCGGGGCGGTCGTAGATCGTTGCTTAAAGGTAAGGTCACCGACATTACGTGCTTTCCAAGAACCAGTACGACTGTAGCGGATTGCGATCTGCTACCTCCTAGTACCAATAACCTAAACCAAGGCAAACTAACACTTCTGTTCAAAATTTAAACTGTATTTAATTGTTTAGTTGCGGCAGAGCCGCCAATATCGAAAGTTCTAGGTTTTTGATTAATATAGTAATACCTAATTAATACAGCGATATGCATTATTACTGGCAATCCCGCCACGTGGTGGCTCCTTGTTACAGTATAGCCACACCACTGTGTGATCACACTAACATGTGTAATGCACACCTATGTAAGGTCGCACAATCTTGTGCGTCCATCCTTATCTTACAAGGGTACGTGTAACCCCGTCTTTCTTACTTACAATGGAGCGTGTCACCCCGCAGCTATGTTCCGGCTTGTCAGTCTTGTACTATATTGTAATTAAGCAGCCATCACCTCTTTTCATATTACCATCATAAGTCTAAGCCGAGGCGATGAAATTAGTAGGCAGTCACGAGTATTGAAGATTCGACCGAATGAAATCAACAGCTGCTGTCATAAAGCAAAAAAAACAACACACACGGTAATTCCGGCTTGCATCCTTGCTTTGCCGTTAGCGAATTAACTTGTTAAACTAGATATGCGAAGAATCATCACTGTCTTCATTTTAATCGCAATTCAGTCTCTCCCGTACCATCGCTGGCTGCTTTTTGATACATTGCATCATGGGAATGGATTGTCGGACGTAACGTATAGATCACGTGGTGGGTGGAGCCCATCGGAGCATTTGCGCGGAGAGTCCGCGGTGCTGAGGGGTCGCTCTCACTTATCAAGAGCAAGTTATATATCGCAATAAGTGGATTTAATGGCTTTGTCACCTTAAATTAGAGATAGAGACATCACAGAGACCTTTGAGATTTTTCAGCCGATGGCGTTTTCGTCATTATCATTGTGCTATGCGCTATAAGGCAGGATGTTTGATCAACTATTTCCGCGACTGATACGTTTTGTAGAGTCTCTGTTGGTCACATTGCTTCCAGCGGAGACCTCACGTCAAACTGCTGGACGTCAATTCAATTTTATGCGTTAGTACATGTGTACAAAACATATAGCGATTCGCGAAGAATCGCCGAGATCGAAAGCGCTTGGAAGGAGCTGCGTTGGACGGTTGTTTTGCGCGATGCTAAAATTCTCTATGCTTTCTGTACTTTTCTAAAAAGAAGTATGCGTTTTTGGTATCAGTAATTTGTTTCGGCTGTGAAGAATCCGATGTGGCGAATAGCTCCACGTGTATCGTTGATGAAAGCAGTGCAGATCGTTACAAGAATAGGCATGTAGAAGCTGTTGCTACCCTCGGAAAGTGACAATCAACGCAGTATGCCCCCTTGGATTGCTCTTGTGGCGTCATTGTGCGTTTGCCTCGTTAAGCTTGCAGTCTGCTTTTCTACGTGTTGTATGAACGGCCGAGCTACCTTAACTGCAACACCAAAAAAATTAGAAACTGAAGGAACTGCGTAGATATCGACTATCAAAGAATTGATGGAAGGCTCTGCTTCCCGTGTTTGATTTTTTTAGTTTCAGCTGGCGTGCCGACTGCAAAACGTACGCTCGTGCCTGCGGATTATTAAAACCTACACCTGACTATCCGCAACTGTGCCAGCAGCAGATGTAACACGATCAAAGCCGAGTAGCTCATATTTCTTTATTGAGCGCTTGCAACACAGCTGCGTGACTAGTGTTGCATACTGTGTCTCGGTTCCTAACTGGTCGCCTTACGTGACTTGATGTTGCATTTACCAAGAAGATGCGCTTGCAACATATATAATTATGAAATGGTGTTACCAGCAATACTTGGCACACTCTTTGAGCGCTGCCCCGTACTCGAAATTGAATTCCTGTGCTCGCGCCTTCATACTGTACGAATGCCCAAGCCAGTTTTTGTGATTCTCAGTCAGCAGATGTCCTATACTTTAAACACCGCATTAAAATACATTAACGATTCTGGCCAATCGACACAGCGGCAAACTCTTCTTACTAGGATGTCAAATATCCAGGCAATCCGTACGTTTCCCGGGAAAACCGTTGATGAATCAAAATTGGTAGCAAGACCTGCATTGTAAAAAAGAAAATGCTTTCGAGTAAATTGCTGTTGATGGCGGTGAAGCTAGATCTGATCTAAGTACCTTCAGCAATCCACGAGCAGCTATCCAAGCTCATGGGTCGGACAGCCTACCGTTCGTCAAAACGGATGGTGTCACATTGTTCGGGAGTCTTGTGGCGTGCTTAAGTCCAACGCCGTGATCCCTGTGCTACAGGGAGTCAGTCATCTAGAGAATACACACGATAATTTTCAATGAGGACGACATGTTACAAGAATTAACATTAATACAGTGCTGGCCAAAAATCTGTAGCCATGACTATTTCTCAATTTTTTATGTCAATTTTCAGCGAGATACCCTAAAACCGTGTAGAAACGCTATTGAGACA
>NW_020187213.1:1197761-1197873 GCF_900000015.1 Plasmopara halstedii
AGGAAGCATCACAAATGTTTGTGACTTGATATCTTAGCTCCTGGCAACGTGACGAACGTTTGAGTGCGTTGACATTTGCCTCCACGTCAATCGAATGCGTCTGATTTAATCA
>NW_020187213.1:1207171-1207270 GCF_900000015.1 Plasmopara halstedii
CTTCTTCGGATACGCCGTTTAGACTGCATCCATTGTCGATAAAAATAGTGACAGATCTCTCTTGACCTGCTTCCTTGAATGCTTTGGCTTCAGCTTCCA
>NW_020187213.1:1207280-1229182 GCF_900000015.1 Plasmopara halstedii
TTCAAGAACGGAATGGATCATGATGCGTTTAGAAGAGACAATGACCATCTCGCGCTGTTTTCACCTCGATGTACGCTGGTTAGCATGCAGTGGCATTGCAGCGGATGAATTCGTAAATACCGTGCGACGTCGTGCCAAGCAAGCAGGTCTGGATCTACGCCGTGTTCCGGAATATTCCAGTGTCTCTCGTGTTCAGATTCATCCACTGATTGCTTCCGTTTTTCTCCCACTTCCTGTCCAAATCTCCGAATCGTTTGCTAATGTGATGACTGAATCTCTTGAATTTGTGTTGGATGACGAAAGGATTGCAGATAGAAGTGGAATCGGATACGGGCTTGGAATTGAACAGGAATCGACGTCAAGCAAAACGAAAACCCAAGTCCGCGGCCACCGCCGTTCACCGTCGGCCAATGCTCGCATGTTACTAGAGCGCTGGCAACAACGGGGCTATAAGCAATTTATCCATCGTCACGTCCATGTGTTTGTGCGATTGATCCACGATGGTCTCATCTGGATTCCTGGCTATGACTACAATTGCAGGGGAGACGGAGCTGCTAATGTGACTGCGGCCAACGAATTATTTCAAAAAGTCTGTCACACAATTGCATCGCAATGTGGTGAAAACTCTTGCAGTGACGAAGTAGAAGCATGTAGCCGTTAAGAAGCAAAAATACGATAGAGAATAAAGGAACACTAATTTTAAAAGATGGAGTTAAAAATCAGCTTGCAATATGAATGACGTAAGGTCGGGAGTCAGCAGCGACGTCTCAAGAAATCCGTCTACGTGGCATCCGCCTTCTGAATCAGACACAACTACCTTTCGCCACCAGACGTCGCTACCCAAGCTGCCAATTCCCGACTTGGAGGACACATGTCGACGCTTCTTGGCGTCTGTAGAAGCTCTTCAGACTATTGAAGAGCAGCACCAGACAAAGCAAAGTGTCGAGAGATTTTTAGCGACGGATGGCCCACGGCTGCACCAACAATTGCTTGACTATGACAAAGACAAACATTCGTATATTGAAGATTTTTGGTACGAAGCGTATCTGAATCACCGAAGTTCCGTCGTGCTTAATGTTAATCCATTCTTCGTTCTGGAAGACGACCCGACACCTTCACGCAACCACCAGCTTCCGCGTGCCGCGTCACTTGTACTAGGCGCCCTCAAATTCGTCAACGCAGTACGTCGCGGCACGCTTGAGCCCGATATGTGGCGTGGTAATATGGCGCTATGTATGCATCAGTACAAACGCCTTTTCGGCTGTGCGCGTGTTCCTTCTGCTGGCGCTGATAATGTTGAGGTAGACGAGCTATCAAAGCACATCGTCGTAATCTGTCGCAATCAGTTTTATTGGTTTGATGTTATCTGGGAGGACGGGGTTACGGCTATTACGGAGCGAGAATTACTCGCTAATCTCCAAGCAATTCACAAAGATGCGCTTAAGGCAAATGATGTTGACATTGCTTCCAGTGCAGTGGGCGTGCTCACAACAGAACGGCGCGCAAAGTGGGCTGCTCTGCGTACCAAGCTTCAGGCTCAGAACAAAGACACGCTGGCTGTTATAGATCGAGCACTTTTCCTCGTATGTTTAGACACCACATCACCTTCTGACGCAGCAGCTTTTGCCGCCACGGCGTTGCACGGAACCTACAATATTACCAAGGACGGTGTACAAACGGGCACGTGCATGAACCGATGGTATGACAAGCTGCAAATCATCGTGTGTGAAAATGGCGTGGCTGGCTGCAACTTTGAGCACGCCTTCGTCGATGGTCACACTGTGCTTCGCTTCGTATCAGATATGTTTACAGACACAATTATCCGCTTTGCACAGACAATCCGTGCCGGCAATTACGCCTTTTTAGAGGCGTCGTATCGCGCACCGCACTTAAGTCCGCCTGGCATGCTAAAATGCCCGCACGTACAGCCACACAAGCTCGAGTGGGAGCTTGATCGTGAGCTGCAGGAAGGCATCAAATATGCTGAAGCTCAGCTAACAGATTTAATGCTGCAGAATGAAGTAAAAGTGCTTGAATTTACGGCGTTTGGCAAATTATTCATCACCCAGCACAATATGAGCCCGGACGCGTTTGTGCAGATGGCTTTTGTGGCCGCATACTACTTTCAGTACGGCAATGCGCCGTGTATTTACGAGCCCGTATTGACCAAGCGCTTCTTGCACGGACGTACGGAAGCTGCACGTGCTATGACGATCGACGCATTAAAATTCGTCGAGACATTCTTTTCAGAAAAGACACCGCTTGAAAAGATAAGTTCGCTGCGTAAAGCAATCCTTGCACATGTTGCCAATGTACGGGACTGTGCTGCTGGCAAAGGCCCAGAACGCCACCTCTACGCTCTCGAATGTCTCTGGCAGCATGAGAAAGCAATTGACAGCAGTATACCCACTCCAGCATTGTTTGCAGATGATGCGTGGCGTAAGCTTAATCACTCGGTGCTGTCAACAAGTAACTGTGGCAATCCAAGTCTGCGGCTATTTGGCTTCGGTCCTGTCGTGCCTGATGGTTTTGGTATCGGTTATATCATCAAAGACGAGAGTATCCAATTTTGTGCTTCATCTCGACATCGTCAGACTGAGCGCTACCTCAAAAACCTTGAGTTGTATTTGCTTAGGGTGCAAGACCTTCTGATGCACGAAGAAGAAATTCTATTTCCTCATAGCACCGCCGCAAAGAAAACAAGTGCCCAGGCAACGTTTAAAGGCTACGGCTTCTTTGACGACGGCGTTCAGCCTACTGAAACCAAGGCGCTCGCATCTATCAGTGCTGTTGGCAAACCGATCCTGTAGTTGGAAAAGCAGACAGCAGAAATGTATTTTATCGTAGATTAAATGGACGTGATCATACATCAAACGCAAAAATATTGAATCTTGTGGCTCTCGTTAACTTGTGAGTTTTGTCAACTAAAAACACTACCTTCAGCTTTATCCACGATGGACTATATTGAGGCATAGGAGGTAAGATAAAGCCGGCAAAATCCTTGTATGTTCATAGTTCGTATTTGTAGCCAGCTACGAACATGTTGAATTTTATGGTAATTAGACGTTTTCAGAAGTTGAGTCGGTCCGTAATTGGAACGAGACATGAAACTCTTTGTGATAACTAGCTTGACTACATCAAAGTATCGTTAATTGCGTGTAACTACTCAAGCTACTTGGTGTTCACATTGGCAGTGAGTCGCGCAGCTTCGTCAACAATGTCGCGTTCGCATCGTCTGGAAAATGGTTCACCTCAGCATGAAATTGCAAAGGCATCCAATAGCACTGGGTCTCCAACTTTATCCTCTTGGTCAGGTGACAATAGTGGTAAAATTCGGCCAATGCCACCACAACGTAAGAGCGGTAAATTAAACTCGAAGAGGAATACACAGCTACACGACAGTCGCATTCATTTGGAACCACTGCGACCGCAGTCTGGAACATCAAGCGCTGATAGACGCACGAACGCGCACTTTTTGGTCAGTCCATCGTCTGGTCAAGTACACTGGGACTCGACTGTCTTGGAACCGGGCAGCACCATCTCTGAAAACATGGACAAATTGCAAAATGTGGACCGCAAGCTGCAATTTTACAAAACACTGGCAAATTTAAAGCTGCGAGATGGGACCTATTCGGAGCAGTCTCTGCAGAAAACACTCACTTCGCTGCTTTGTGCTGCAGCCACAGCTCTGGATGCCACAGCGGTTGTCTTATATTCCTTGTCGAGCGAGAAAGATCCAGTTGTGAAGGTTCAAGCTTGCTCAATTTCAGGTCCTGACATCGTAGGTTTTCAGACATCATTAGAGACGTTTGCGTTGCGTGGACTCGTCGAGCAGTTTGAATTTAACAACAAACAGACATCCACATGTAGTAATGAGCCTGTTGCCACATATGTTGCTTGTCTACGAAATCTTGGGACGTATGAAATCACTTGCGATGTCGATTTGGTATTGGGTTTGACGACGTCTAGTGTACTTGCTTGTGTATTACCCGATGAAGTTGGGCGTCCACGCTTTGTAATGGAGGCGAGAAGTATTCAAGACGGATTGCCATTCTCCAAAGAGTTTATGCATGCAGCACTGATTGCAGTCGAAAACATCGTGCATCCGTTCGAATTACGACGAGCACTTTCGCGAAATGCTTGCACTCATTCGGTGGTACAAGAAATGGTATGGTACGCATTAGACCCTTCTGACCATGTTTCTGCTGTGAGCCAAGACACGAGTAATAAAGACGAAGGGCTCATTCGAGATAAATTTGAGACCTCAGTGAGCCCGGAAGTGAAATGGATGTCTTCACTTGATACCAAACGTTTAGCTGCGCAAATTATGACAGCGGCACCGATGTTGTCGGGATTTTATCTTTTTGAACTGCTCAATGATAGCTACCAGTGCAAGCTTCTAGTTACTCACGAGATGGGCTTAGACTTGGATCGAAATCAATGCTTTTGTACAGAGATCGAATCTAACAAGCTTTTGTATCAAGAACTGGTAGAAGCTGCACGCTCACATAAATTTTTAAATCTCAGTGACAATGCAAGTTTGAATTCGGCTCTACAAATTGAGACCAACGGCAAGCACTTGCTGACCTTCTTACCTGTGCCGACTTGTCGAAGATCGGCAACCCTCTGCGGTATGCTTTGTCTTGTACCTAGCTCTGTTGAGGTGCTATGGGCAACGAATAAAGCTGATTTGACACTTGAATTGCAGCTTCAACCAATCTTGGCTGCGATAGCATTAACTTTGTCTAATAAGCAGCAATCGGATGATCTCATAGCATCGACACGACAAAAGCAACAATTGTTAGCACTGTGTCGCTCTCATTCGTTATTGGAATCAGTGCGAGACCCGTCTAGTCTCGTATCTTTAATCTGTGACCTCGGTAGTGTCGTTTTTCAGACAAATCACGTGACATTGTACGTATCAGACACAATCAAGCAAGAACTATGGAGTCTTAGCTCTTGGGGGAGTGTTAATGGATTAAGAATTCCGTATGGGCGTGGAATCGCTGGTCACGTTGCAGTAGCAAAGGAGCCCCTGATTATCCAGCGACCGTATGAAGATCCACGCTTTGATCGGTCTGTAGACGCAAAATTTGGCTTCAAAACTGAGTCGCTGATCACTCAGCCCATCTTGGATCGGGCTGGTGAGACAATTGGTGTGCTGCAAGCTATAAATTTTGGGCAATTTTCTGGTGTGAGTCCCTTTGTCGCATGCTACGATGATGAAGTGATGGCTAATTACCTGCAAACAGTGGCCCACGCACTACACATGAACTCTTCATTGATCATTTTTGCTAAGGTAAAGGCTGACCAGTGGGCAAAGCGTACTCTTCAAGAGTCAGTATATGATGATGTTGCGGCAAAGGATGAAAGCAATCATAATAGTTACCACCTTGAGACTGAGAGTGAAACTGGTTTAGATGCCAAACACGAAGTGGCAAGTGTACACTCACTACTGGGTATGAGTGGCTTCGATGAGGGCAAGTGCATCATTTATCGGGACAAATGGAGCACTTTTGCGTATGCTTGCTGGGCGCTTGGCCGCTTTATTTCGTCAAAACCTAGTGTCAAGGCTAGGATACAGCAACGCTCACAACTGGGACACGAACAATCCGAAAAAAGCATGGCAGAGTATGCCGAAAACAACATTCCAGCTCAGATCTTTCTTCGTCCGCGTATTCGTAGTCGCACAGCGTCAGTAGTTCGAGCTAGACGTACTCACTCACTGATCACGCGGTGGCATCGCATGACAATGGGACAAGAAGGATTTGGAAATGTGGAAGAGTTACTTCAGGATCATTTTGATCCTTTGACAAAGTCGATATCTGAGCTAGAAAACTATTCGTATCAACTTTTTGAAGCACTCGTGCTTATCAAAACGTTTCGTATCGATGTCGTCACTCTTCGGATGTTTATTGGTGAGCTTGCTAGCAGATACCGCGATGTGCCTTACCACAATTTCTACCACGGCTTTGATGTAGCGCTAGCCTCATATACACTTATGCGATCGCCTGAAGTGCTGTCTGTAATTAAGGAACTCGAGGCATTAAGTCTTTTAATCGCAGCATTAGGACATGATGCAGATCATCCGGGCAATGACAATCAGTTTGAGGTTGATTCGAGCTCTGATCTCGCACTCTGCTATAACGACATTTCTGTCCTTGAAAACCATCACGCAGCTACAACATTTGCTGCACTTAAAGGTATGTTGTCGAATCTTTGCTGTTCAGTACTATGTTTAACACACGATTTCTGGTGTTCGATAGTACCGGGTTGTGATATTCTCCAAAGTTTAAGCTCTAGCGCTCGCGCATCGGCACGTATGATCATTATTCGTAGTATTCTTGGGACTGACATGAAACATCACACAAAGTTGCTGTCGGAATTGACTGCTGTGAGCTCTATCCACGAGTTTGAAGCTGTACCTGAAGGTCGCCAACTCATGCTTACTATGATCATCCATGGTGCTGATCTACACTCAATCGGACGACCTTTATCACTAGCACTCAAGTGGGTTGAGCGCGTATGTACTGAATTTACACAACAGGCGACACGCTCGGCCGAATCAGGTCTCGATGTGTCTCCCCATTTGCTTAACTTGGAGGATGAAGCCACGCGATGTCGTCTCCAAATGAATTTTATTGACTACCTCGTCGCACCGTTATGGACTTCCATTAGTAACCTCATTCCAGCTGCCAAACATACTTTGGATAACCTGAAGCTCAATCGACTTTACTTTAGTGAGCAAGCTATGCTGCTTAATGCCAAACATTCTGGCTGAATAAATAAGTAGACGTCAGATTGTAATCAGAAAATATCTTAGTAGTAGAAGTAAAGTATTTGCAATACGTTTTGTAGTATGTTGAAATCAGTATATATTTATTGTGTTAAAAGACTAAGATTATCGCTAATATTGTGATATGAGTAGCAAATCTTTTATTTCGATATGGCGGGTATCGAAGCTAAGACACACATGACAGCTTTCCATCAGCGTTGGTATATTGCTCACTTTGAAGTAAATCGCAAACAGAGCAAGTCCTTTGTTCTTGTGCACCGAATCTTTTCACGTTTGGAGCAATGCATTAAATACAATACGGTATAATTGGACGAAATTGACATTACACTTGTAGAAGTCATAAGTACATACTTGATGGTATTCTTACAAGGCTGCTAGCCGGATTTATGGTAAAAGATTGTAAAGCGTATGTATACTGCGTCTGTCAAACTAGCATTGAGTTTAGATATATGTACTCTTTGAAAGCGGAGCGAGCCAGATAACTAGTATCTTCAAGGGCGGGGATGAAGCTAAACAAATTTCTGAGTATTTGTTAGCGTAGATTTTCTTAATCGAAGCTTCTTCTATGCAATTGCACACCCATTGCAGACGGTAACACTTGCAGTCAATCCCGCGATTGAGTCATGAAAAGGCTGAAATCTTTGGAGAATGAAACAAAAATGTTTGAGTCCCTTTTCCACGGGATAAACAAGCTCAAAAGCTCATTTCAATCTTAAGTTTCGATGGGATCCGGCAACTCCGGACATGGCAACGGTCACCATCTTTGTGAAACTATTACTAACATCCAACGAGTCTGAGAATGTCGATACTGAGCCATTCTTAAGCTGACCGTATTGATTACTCATTGCCAAACATTTGTGGAAATGTAGGGGAGTCAGCCGGCCAAGATGGCAATAATACAACACACATTTTGTTGGACTATTACACATATTATGTATTAATTCTTATATATTGATATTTAGCCAAACACCATCATATATTTTGCTTCGATAGCAGCAATTTGATATGCTGAAAAGTTTCATGGAGCTGTGGGTCCTGTAATGCTTGAGCTCAAAATGTTGCTGATGTCGCTTATATGATATGCCACAGGCATAGCAGTACTGGATACTGGGGAACACGACTTTTAAGTTGAGCAGCGTCAGATCTTGGGATCTCAGTCGGTGAAAGTTACAAATCATACCCTTCGTCAAATGCTATGTAAATTGTAACCATTCCGCTAACTCGAATTATATTTGGCAACGGCATGTCAAAATTGTAAGTATTGCCAGCGCAGTCCACCACATAGTGTATGGTTCCTTTCGTAGATTTCTGTGCTGTATGCAGGAAACAGATAAGTACGATGGTTGTCCTCTTTTGCACTATCTACGCAAAATCACCAACCAAATGCTGTCGTAAATGCACGTTGGCTTTCGTTGGACACATCACAGCGTAGTACGGGTATGTATACTAGATATAGACGATACAGCTAGTCAAGTGGTCTCAGCATTAGTTGCAATCGCAACATATTTCTGCACTTCGAGCAGCTGGTCGACGGAGGATTATCAGAATGATCTCGATGCTTGACCATCCAGGCGGTGGCATCTCTACCAGCTTTCCTTGGGTTACAACGATCTGCATCGTGCATCCTCAACGTCAAGATCGAGAGTTTGAGTATGGTACTGTACATGCAGGTACTTTTTGTGTGCGTGGAGCTTCATGACGGTCGCATCCATAGATCAAAGCCGTGGAGTTCTGTCGTAGCATGTGTGCGTGTGTACGATGGCTTTGCCATGCTTGTTGACGAAGCGATTAAGAGCATCTCAAACGAGTTACAAGCTAAGCAATAATCAGTTCCTAGACCGAGTCAGGTCAGAGCTTGATGTATTAGTCTCAGACACCAACACTTCATAGTGAGCTCTGGGCCGAAGAAGATTGGTGGATCAGCAACAGCTGCCTCTGCAGCATCCAAGACTGCGGCTTTCCATTTACAGTAGCAAGTCGTTTGACAGTTTTGATGTCTTTTGCCAAAATGCATTTCTCTTAGTTGTAGCGTAGGATCTGCACATAGCATTCGGGATCTCTCAAGTCATTTAACTTGCTAGTTACAAGATGCATGCAAAAAAAAGTTATCGAATTTTGTACATATTAGATCATCCTCGATATCTACAACAATCAATTATGAAGTGTGCACGATAGATTAACTGGCGCGCCAATTCATGCAGCAAATGTACGAACTCATGCTTAAACTGTACGGCTGGCGCGGATGGACCGCTGCGTATTCGTGACTGCAGAGTGCCTCATTGTTGGGTGACCCGCGTTAATGCGCTCTGTGAACGCCTTAGATTTGTAGATGTGTTTCGTCAAGATGTAATTTACCATGAACTTGATGAGGTCGAGCGGGAGATGCCAAATGATACACCAAAGCCACGCAATAAGTGTATAGCCACCGCCACAGCCAATCACGGCAATACGGTCAGTCGGGAAGCCACCAAAACCAATCCAACCGATCACCGAGGCAACCACTTGGGCGAAAACAAAGGCGATCAGCAACAAATTGCATGGTTTCTCGGCAAAGAACCAGTTGTTGCTACCTGCAGTTCGCGTCACAAAGATTAAAGCCTGACCGGAAATTGATACCTGAAGATACACCAGCGAACGCAGCACACCTTCCTTGCGCTGGCGGCCAGGGCCAACCATTTCATTGTCCCGCGTCCAAGTAGAATTCCAGTTGCTAAATCCCCATATATAAGTACAGAAGCTGACTTCGTTTGTAATGGGGACCTCGTCGTTGCCGATGAATCTCACACCTCTTCCACGCTGAGCAGCATTGAACACGTCGTAGTTACCTCCGTATGCTACACCACCAACGCCCAAAGTGTAGGCGTACACATATTGATTGTATGCAGTCTCGGCCGATGGCTCAGCATCATTTGGCAAATGGCTAAGGTGTACATCTGCAAGGTCTTCAAACAATTTCGAGCGCGACTCGTACTTTGCCTCGTATTGTCTCCAGTATGAGTTAATGGCGCCGTTACGGAATGCACCCACGTCAGGAACGCTGGCTGATTGCTTGACAGTCCCCGTCATTTCACCACATCCAGTGGAATTATTTTCCATCACGCAAGTTTGGTACTGGTCCTCAAAAAAATTGTAGCATTCGTCTTCCATGCAGTCCACACATAAATTCTCCACACCTGTGCTATCAAAACCGCTTGAGTTGTTAACGATTGCAAACAGCACAATTGTCGATAGCGTTAACCATAGACCGAATGCAATCGATGAGATAAACACCTCCTTAAGTTTCCACGAGTCTGGGAATGGAGAAGCCTTGACATTGTCCTTCGAAATAGTAAGGATCGTACCGTCATTCAGAATAGCCAAGATCACAACAAGAATCGGTGGGAAGTACCAATTCCACGCCACCGTCAAAATACCAAATGTGAATACGATACGCACCGTCATGGCAATTGAGTACATGGCATAATTTTTCATACGCAAGAAAATTTCACGACTCATTCGAATAGCCGTGATGATTACACTCAGACCGGGTGAGACAAGTACAATATCGGCAGCAGCTCGAGCAGCATCCGTAGCATCATCCACGGCAATACCAATGTCAGCTTGAGCTAGAGCCGGAGCGTCGTTCACACCATCACCCGTCATACCCACCACCTTGTCTAATGATTGCAGGTGCTTAACGATTTCAAATTTGTGCTCCGGGAAAACTTGGGCAAAACCATCTGTGTCATAGATCATCTGAGCTAGATTGAGTCCAGGAGGCGGCGCAGTGTTAAAGAATGATGTGTCAAGGATGTTGGTTGGCATTCCCAACTGACGGCACGTCTCCACAGCAATAGCCTTTTGGTCTCCCGTTACCATCTTCACTGCAACACCAAGAGCAATAGCCTTCTTCACCGTGTCTGCAGTATCATGACGAGGCGGGTCGAACAGTGGCAGAAGACCAATCATGTGCCACTCACATTCCTCGACCGGAACATCTCCACTGCGTGAGATACCAACTCCCAGACCACGGTAACCGCGCGAAGCAAACTCATTAATGCGTTCCTCAACCTCGCCACGCAACGTGTTAGCATTTATATCCATGTTCAATACAACTTGCGGGGCGCCTTTCACAGCCCGAAAGATTTCGCCCGTCCTGTTGTCCTTGACCTTCGCAATCGTGCGCTTTGTCGTTGGGTCGAATGGCGTGTAATGTAGTAGAGTGTACTCCTCCCATAACGTGTCCTTACCCGGATACGATTTGTGACACACAACGTCAATAGCTTCGTTATTCTCCAGACGTGCAGACAAGGCACCATACTTCAGAATGTCAGCAGCAGTGAAGTTGTTGTACGGAATTAAGTTGTCCATGTCGACAGAAAGTTGATTTAGCGTAAGTGTTCCTGTCTTGTCCGAGCACAAAATTTCCATTGAAGCCATCTCTTCAATACACGTGAGACGAGTTACAATAGCATTTTCTTTGGCAAGAGCTGAAGACCCAATCGCTAGTGTCACTGACAGGACCGTCGGCATAGCCACGGGAATACCACCCACGATCAGCACAAGAATGTTTGCTACACCGAGACATCCGTCTGTTTCGATTACACATGGGTTCTGCGATGATCGGCCAGCCATTTGCACCAGCAGCTCAACCACGCACCAGAATCCAATCGAAACCATACAAAAGTTACCGACAGTTGTTAGAACCATCTGCAGACGACCATGTGACTCAGCAGACGCAATTTTCTCAGCCGCGCGGCCCAGAAAGGTATCCGCTCCCGTGCTGGTCACAACTGCTTCAATTTCACCCTGTTTTACTACAGAACCTGAGTAGCCTTCGTCACCTTCGCCCTTTGACACCGGTAATGACTCGCCCGTCAGTGACGACTGATCCACTTTGATAACATCGCCCTCAAGAAATTTAAGATCAGCCGGAATTACGTCACCTAAACGCACACGCAGTACATCACCAGGTACTAACAAGTCGGCCGGAATATTTTTGATCTCGCCGTCTCGAAACACTTTTGCTTCGGGAGCTAACTGACCCATTAGTGCCGACACGGCATCGCCAGCCTGAATTTCCTCCACATATCCGATGCAAGCGTTCAGAATTAGTAAAAACAAAATCAGTGCAAAGTCAGGGTAGTCCAGTAGCACAATTGCAAGAATAGCAGCGATCTCCATAGCCCAAGACAAAGGATTCCACATAAAGCCCAAGAAAACAGTCAATTTGTTGACCTTTTCTTCTGGAAGCTTGTTCGGACCATATTCAGCCAATCGTTTCTCAGCTTCATGCGATGTCAATCCTTCTCGTGACGTCTTGAGTTTGTCCAATGCAGCATTAAGTGGCACTTGGGCCCATTGAATCTGGCCAACATCATTAATGTAGTGTTTGACATCATTGGGTGTCGCCAACGACATGTACGAATTGCCAGCAGAACTAGCCATGATACGGTGTTTTCAAGGTGTGGTGTGGTGGTCCAAGAGTCAGCGATAAATGGACCGTTACAATTTAAAGGCAACGTTCACAAGTCTGTAAAGGAAACGGACGACAATCGATTGCAAGTCGAACAATTGCAGAGTGACAATGACTCACTACCGCTGACTTTGAAGTTTGAGGTTTTTTATCGTATTACCTCATGTTGGTTTATTTGTGACTTACAAAATGTAGCAAATTGAGGTTAAGAAAGAAAACATGTGTGTTTAACACATATGCGACACATCTTATATCTTTCAGCTCAAGGGTTGTAAGGAGTCCTGGTAATGCGGTGGGAACTATATGTCATATCATCAATGATGAATCAACATTCTACTCGTAGAAGCTGTGCCCACACTTCATATCCAGATGCTCTGCTATTGTGTAAAAAATAGGACTGATGTATATATTCCAGAGATGTATTGTGGTTAGGGCATATTGATCTGCAGGATAGATTGGTGGGTTACGCCGATCGGTTAAATGTTCTCATAAGTACGCTAAGTAGGCTGTCTTTGTAAAGGCATTAAGTGATTTGATGGTAAGTCGGGTTGTAACACCAGCTTTCTGATGCAGTTTTACGTCAGAGAGAACGCAATCCTCATAATTTCTTGGCTTCTCAATCTTAGAAAATTGATGATTGTAAGAGCTGTACACTTTGAGGTTACGATCGTAGTGCAGTAATCTACTACAAAGGAGCTTGACATTATGAGCTAGAAAGTAAAAGGCGGGATAGCATATCTTGGAATCAGAACATAGATGCAAGCCGTATGACAGGCACGTATTGGGAAGCATTGAATAGCAACCCGTTCATATGGAAAGAGATGTACATAGGGAGCTGGGAATTGCACGGCATGTCGTCGAGAGCGATGCACATAAAATTGGAATTGGCGTCCGTGCTCAGATGTGGTGATTTAAAAAAGGACGTATTCATATATGCACTGCATGTACACCTGCTTTTTTTGAAGTCGCCCGCCTCATTTTGTGCTGAAATAGACATATTGAATCATATTAGGGTAAAATATAGGCATTAGTCATATTTGGTCTCAATACAGATGTAGCGGGTATACTTCTGACCAAGTGGAGACAGCACACAGAGATCGGTTTTAACATCGTAGAGATTGTGCGGAAAAAGGCACAGAGTAGACCACGATTCTCTCAAGTATTATCTACTATCCTACTCAACTTTAAAGCTAAATATTATATGAATTAATTAATATTTATACGTTTTATCATATGTGACACTCCTATATCACTTTGCGCGAAAAAGGCTTCGACTCAGAAAGTCTGCAATAAAAAGACACAGAGGATTCATTTGTATTCCCCAACAAGAAGCGGAAGTGAGAGCCCAAAGTATAGCTTGCTCTGCTCTTTCAAAATTGAATTTGAGATCAAGTCTAGACGATTGCTAAATATATACGTCTTGCCATAGTCCGTTATTATACGTGCAGCACACATCAAGTTAAAGAGGATGATAAAATGTCATTCTTATACTTTTTTTTAAGATTTAAAATTTTCAGATTTACAAGGTCCAGTGTGAAGTTCGTACGATTGTACAAAATACAACATTTGTACGTACAGTAAGGTAGGTGTATGTCACAATATTACATTTCTTCACATCTTAGTGGAGAAGATGTAATATTGTGACATACGAGGACGCCGGATATAGAATACCAAAGTGGATGAGTAATCACAACCCTGTGGTGTGACCGCCCTAACCGCTTAATGGGGTATGTGATAGCTGGGTGGGAGGAGGCTCTACTGAACGAAAAGGCCTCAGGTTACGGAACCTGGTCCAAAATGGGTCGGATAGCTACCAGCATCTCGCGCTAGAGAAAGCGTAATCCTAGCGTGTGGATGTCAGGTAGCTTAAATGTCCACTAAGATGTGGACCGCACTTGGACTCACACTTCTTATGCCTTTAACACTGTCCGCAGCAGTAAAACGTTAACGAGCAAATAGTCTAGCACAATCCATTACACATTACCGTGCCAGCTCATCGGAGCATTTTTGCACCGAAATTTCTACATTGTCCACTTCATCAAGTGAGACAGCAAGCCTCAAAAAAGGCGCTGTCCTCGCGACCGGCACTTTTAAAATTATTGCAACAAGGTTGTCGGGTACTTTGCACAACGTAAGCGCCGACCCATAGAATATGCATAAGCAAATGCGCATATGTTAAGTTTGTATGCTCCAACCAGATTTTTTAAAGCAGGAATTTTTTAAAGTAAGTGAGCCACGCCTTCTCTGCTATTGTAAACCTGCCATTGATTTGAACTTGAGTATGATCCTGACACGTAATTAGTTTTTACATTTACCATATATTATAGTGATGCGCGCCCATCAGCTCACGTGTGTCACTGACCTATTCCCATCGTTGTCATGAATATACATTTTTCGGTTCTAATGAACACTTGAGTACTATGTGACTTTCGTGCAGTTTTACACCATTGTTTTTGCACAATTGTACCAAAATTTTAATGTGTAAGTTGCATTTACCAGTTACACAATACTCGGTCAGGATGCCGAGGTGCTCCCCGATGACAACGACTTCGAGTCCTGATCCAACACCTCCGCCCGCATGAAGACATAAGATCTTGCCCCTCACTTGGGAGAGTGTGCTCACCTCGTCTTATTATGAGTGACAAACTTCGCGCTATCGGATGGTGGGGAGTGGTGCAAGACCCCGCTGAGGAACTCTCGACGATGTCTAGTTGAGCTGAAACTGGCTCAAGGAGCACGGCCTATTCACCTTGAATTGTAAGAATCACATTATCTCTTGAGCACATCATCCCGTCTTGATGCCAACTTTGAATTGTCCTAAAACGCTCGCCACGCTCTTACACTCTATGCATTCGGCCCTCTTGTTCACATTAAGAGCAAATCGATCGAGAGGAAGTTGCAGCTGAGCTGCCAGATCTCTTTTGCTTCAAGGAAGCTAAGCTAAGGTCATCGACCTTACATTCTTTACTATAACCAGTACAAGTGGAGCAGAGCGCAATCCGCTTACTCTGAGAGTAACCACAACTTAACACAAGGTAAATAAGCCCTTCCGTTCCAATGTAGTGCATTTTTGTTTTATTTGTGATAGAGCCGTCTATTTTTTCCATGAATTTTCCTAATTAAATAGCAGAACCTCATTGAAATGCATAACTACTGGCAGTCCAGCCACGTCGTGGCTTCTTGTTAAGATGTAGCCACACCATTGTGTGGTCATACCATCTTGTGTGACCCACCCCTTCATACCAGGGTTCGTGTAACCCCGTTACAGAAGTCGCCTCACGAGCACTTTCTTCTTTCAATGGTCACCCCCAGAAGCACTGTCTGCTCTTATAACAGCAATTGAGGACCTTGTTTCCTGTCAGTCACGTTCTTTGGGTAATGAATCTAAAACTTGGTACGCGCGCTGGGCGAGAATTACATGCCGTCTCTATCAGACATTAGACTTTATCATTCAGCTTCAGCGATGCAGTTGGTTCTCTAAATCGTCGCCTGGTTCTTGATTTCGCAAGGTACAGAGCACGACGCAGATGTAGAGGTGACAACCAACCACCTCATGCGCCTGCTTTAACAATGAATCATGTTAGCAAGAAGTAGAATGTCACCCTCAAGCTGGTCAAGCCGTGATGGGCTACCTGTAAACACAATTTTGCCCGGTGGTACGCCAGCTACAAAGCAGACATGGTACCAAAGCAGCTGAAATTAAAGTTTTACTGTGATATCATTCTTTCCGTTTTACCGGGAGCTATAACAGCCCTGGTGTATTTGCTGGTCCATCGAATGTTCATGTGAAAGTGATTCGCGCCATGCTTGTCAAGCAATACCTGTGCTGTTGAGTCTTCCGTGGTCTCGACTCGTATATTGAGTAGCATATCGATAATCAACTAGAGTTACGGCGTGCGTACAGGGCTGACATGAGCCAGATCACAGAAAGCTCGCTGGAATTTGCCATTTCACTGCTTCGCTTGAGGCAACCCCAGCGCTCAGTACGACGTCACCGCTCTGAAGCAGACGGTATCACAGCTACAGGGTTTGGTGGGGGCGTTTTCCTATTTGCGACAGAGCTCATTACATTCGACCAAGTTATTTAACAAAAAAAAATTAATGGTGAAGCCTCAGTTAGCCCACATAAATCACCATTCTAATTTGAATGATCAGAGTATAACTCAGTCCTTTTGTTGCTACCACAGAGAGCGGCCCGATTGTGCATGGTCGCAACTTAGATTAGTAGCCCACATACACTGCCTGTGGAAATAGATCAACTGCGTTCAATGGTATCGACTAACTTACTATCTTTTCGTGAGTGTATCGTCTGAATACATCGGTGAGTAACTTTTGAATATCTTGATATCTACAAAGAACCGCACCGCGTTCATTACACCCATTCATTGAGTATAAAATCATTGGTTTGGCTACAGAGTGAAGCAAGGTAATCCCTATCCCAATGAAATCAAATCGACTTCGTGGCAGTATCGATGGATCGCGCTACTGGACGCATACATTGATAAGAAGTGAGTGAAGTGGAATGTATTGTTTTGTCGAGCGCAAAATCAATGAACGGAAGAAACTTGCTCTAGCCCCAAATCAAAATCTCTGCGCAAGTGGTTCTGGCGATATTCGCTACCACGCGATTAAAGCTGCCGTCTGGTCTTCTATTTTCGAATGGGCAGCGGTAAAAATATTTATTTGGTGCCGAGCACATTAAAAACGTTTGCTTGAGCTTCGCAGTAGAGTGCGTATCTCTATGTGATACGATAGCTACTGGCAAGCCATGTTGGCGAGATCACCCATAACTGATGATGAGCGTAGTTTTGCTGAGTCAACCTTCGACCGTAGCATTGCATCACGACCTCCGCAATGTCATCAAACTTGAGGTCGTGTAGAAAGTCATCGTAAGCGAAATTCTCGAGCTGCGCCAGCTCTCCTATTGTCGGCAACGGTGCCGAAAAACATCTGTTCTGGTAATTTCACGACCATTACATCCACAATACTTCAACCAGCATATTCGCATGCTATATTTCCAGTATAGGGAGTGATACGCTGAGCAAACTCACCCGCGGACTCAACCACATTCAGAGTGGGAGTGTCAACACCGCGATCTTTCGTTGATTCCTTCATGTGTGTACACAACGGGTGGGAGTAACGTCTTTGTGGTCATTATTCCCGCCATTCGGCTCAACCTCTGTATAAGTGGGAGTATTTGTATATCCAGTCATCGTCGGTTCCTTTGACTTTCCATTATACACATGTCGACAACATTGCACTGTCTTGATGAAAGCAATAACCGGTATATCTCTCTCATAAAATATCTTCGCTGGGCGAATTCGCATACACACCAGCGATTTATTCGTATACACGTGGCCCTCTGGGCACCACTTAATTCATCGACACACTTCCTGAGCGACAACTTGCGGTCACTCTTTGGGGAATGTCAATTGTATAACATATACTAAGGAAGTGTGAATCACTTTCAGCAGCATACGACTGCCGAGTGCCTAGTGAAAGAATGCATATTACTCCCATGAGTTGCACCTACACCAGGAGAGTCTTTTTAACCGTTTCAGATCGCCAATCGTTTTATGGCTTGTGGATCTCCAGTCACGGCATACCTTGAATCAGATCACTCCGTTTGTCCATCTTGAGTACCTCCTTCGAGTTGTGTCTTCAAACTTCAGTTACGATCAGCAGTAGTTTTCATCGCGATGACCACCGCAACAGTGGCTAACTTCACTGAGATGATACCATTGCTTCTAACAAGTGCATTTATAAAAACTGAATACTATTCAGCAACATCTTGCTTCCGCGCTTAGTTAGTGATGCGCCGAAGTCGACCAAGACTCTAAAGAACGACCGTGACCCTTCACACTGACTGTGATCACGACCGACTCCTTGCTTAACGAGGGACAACGATCATTCAAGAGCCAAACTTATGATTGATTTTACCACCACACTCATAAGTGCTTATAACTGCCCCTGCTTCTGCTGGGCTCCGGCGTTTCCCGGGCGCCTCGTTGTAATGGTGCCACGTGACTCGGGACCATTACCAGTATTGGGAGGTTATGTATGTGACCGAATTGTTTACATTCGCAACAGCGAACATGCTGTCTACAAACAGTCACCGCGCTAAGATCCATTGGATCTGAATATTCGATAGCAGCAGTCACTGCTCCCATCGAGTTGACCGATTGACCACATACAGTAGTTTTCACACAATGCAAGCATTATTGCAGTTTATAGAGTCGTCGGGCTCTGGCGAACGACTTCAGTCTTAGAATGACCATCTGTTCGTCCCAATATGAAAGCCATAATCATAACTCCGCCTCTGACAGTGGTCCACTTGCCATTCTGGTACAAAGCTTACGGAGCTTCTGTATATGGTTGTACCATGTGCCGTTTTCTTGACGGCATGAAAAATATTTCGACCAGTGTCGAGACAGTAGTAGATAGAACATCAATATCATGGTCTTTTTAAACTATTGTTACGTAACAAAGTAGCCATGGAAGTCTTTTTATCGCCCGATCCTTTGCAAGACCATCCAAATGCGACATGACAATGGCCACTTGACTACGGCCATCACGAATCCGAACCATCGTGATAGCAATGCCCATTTCGCGCTGCCAAAACGCTTCTTGTCATGAAAGCTTTCCACCTTAATCTTTACGGGACGTTTCGTCCCCAACGACGGTGTCGCCATCACTCGTGGGGGAGATAACGAAACCGGTGTCGGTATGTTCTGCAATAGAAATCCCATTAATCGTTGCTCTTGCGCAACAAAACTTGCTAAGCGTTGCGCTATCGCTTCTTCACCCGATTGGAGCAAATTAAAGAACGCGTGATGTTCAATCAAAGCTCACAGCTTCGTCACACACTCCCACTGCGAGTGTTCTAGGATCGGACCCCCCCCGTATATCAGAAGACCACCACCTCATGTGGTGTTCACATGGAAAGCTTAAATTAACTGACACGCTTCACCGCGCGTTGATCGCTTGTAGCGGGCAGCTGGCGTACGTAAAGACTGGGAAATGAGAAGTGACATATGTTATTTTAGTCAATTGGCTTTTATACCCCTAAACGTGGTAAGTACTTTGAGTTCTGATACAATATACCTGAAATGAGCTTTATGACTATACAGGGTGTACAGTCAATGTCAGGCACCAGGTATGTGGTCCATTTAACATGTGTAATGAGATTTGACCAGTTGCAGTTTTGCTGTGCGCGACACAAGAATCGACTTTGAGATTTCAAGTTCTATGTGTACTCGATTGCAAACTTTACAGGTCTAGACCAACAATTCTACGTCGTCCGTGACACGTCAGCATTTGGCATTTAGCTAGTTTTACTTTAAGCAGACATAAATGTACATGAACGCGTCATCGCTTTCTGCTCCTTGCCAGATCAAAGCGGAGGAAAGGTAACATGTCCTTAAGAAGGAGCTAGTCAAAATGAAGCATGCGCCAAAAAGTCCATGATACACCTGCTCGGCTTGAAGATGTTAGATCCATTTGAAAGCTATATTTTTAATGCGTCGTTACGCTCAACAAAGTCGTCACTACCTCCTTCACGAACAATAATAAAAAATATTTTTTAACAATAACAATACATTCATGCTTAGGTAATTAGGGTAACTTAATGAGGCGCTTCGCGCTCACCCACTATCTACCCTTTGTAGCTCCCAACGGTGGCGGTGACGAGTGCTGAGTAGATAAGTACAGCGTACAGGCTGATTGCGACATGTGCTAAACTGATAAAAGGTTTGGGAGCGTTATGTACTTAAACCAGACACCACTTCATCAAATGACGATTGCTGGATTTAAGAGTTACGTCTTGTCTGGATGGTATTTTTTTCGAGTTGCGTGATTGTAGATGTGCACCGCTGATCTTGACCCCAAGGATCACTGCATTTCGGCGCTGACTTACTTTATGTTTCATGTGTGGCGAAAGATTATGATAAAGACCTCAACTACTGAATTTGGTACGCGGCTCAGCCTTTATTTTTGATCCAGTGACATTTGCGTCCGGACATATCAGCGATGTAGGCTTCGTGGACCGTCAAAGCAAATGGAATCATATCACTACAGCTATCCAGCCCCGTACCGTATTCTTGTTTGGGTGTGGTTGTGGTCACACCACGCTCATCTGGTGTGACACACACCTCTGTTATTAGGGTATATGTAACCCTGTTACACTCTCCTCCATTAAGATTGAGAACATTTACAGTTCCAATCGATTATTGCATCAACGAGGCTTGCGTGTCCGTTGTACACTGCGTTGGAACGAAACGACTTCCGTGCTCAAGGATCCCTGTGTCAATGACACCGAAGTCTCAAAGTCTTGCTGGTTCCGGCAGTGGTCACGGGCAGATCCCAGCTTCATCTACTGCACACGGTGCCATGTCGGACCGTGTCTCCGCGGCATCGAGGGATGTAAAAATTAGGTCCGACGAGCCCGAGCGTCGCGCTCCGCGCACACTAACGGTGACGAGTGACTACGTTGCGAATGTGGAGGTGGTCGACTACGAGTCTGACACTCCTTTTCGCGGATGGAAAGACAAGGAAGGCAAGCCGCACCTGCGGCGTGAGACGAACCCCGCTCGCGCCTTGCGGACCACATGTCTGTTTCTTAACTTCGTCACCTGAGGAATGTGGTGTAATCACCAATGACCTCGAGGAGACACAGAAGCGGCAGCTGAAAGCTGCCCGTAAGGCGGCTCTGATGCGCGCCCATCCACGGTCGGTCGTTGACCCTCGTGTGAAATATGGCTCCCGCTCGGTGAATCCCGCTGTGGAAGCGAAGGACGTGGTAAATTGATCGTTACGCCTCCACATCATCGGGCCCCCGACTATTACGAAAGAAGGGCTTGCCGAACGGAAAGCTTTTCTTGGTTCCACAAGAATTTCTGTTGGAAGCTTATCGCACTCGTCTGCGTGCTCAACGAGGTAGCTCTTGTGTACCCGCAAATCAAACGATACCTGTAGTGCTCGCATCTGGCGAAAGCGCTACAGATGACGAAGCGCTCTTTAAGCGATCGGTGCAGCGGCACCGCAAACTCTCCTCACTGTATGCCTTGGGCGTGTGGAGCGACACCTCCGATTTGAGTTTGCCAAACTCAAAGCACGTCGTCGACTCCTTTTAGATTGTCGCCCTGCGAGGTATGGGTCAACCCCTAACGCTTCCGCGAGCTCTGTTTAGGGTCACCGCTTGAGTTCAGCTCATGATCCTTCTACTTCCCTGGCTATCGACGAGAAGCGCGGGGGCGTCTGATGACGCGGGTGACCTTTTTTATGATCAAAAGCGTCCACGGTGTTTGGACAATCATGCCGAAGTGGCGTCCCAAACTTCGACGAGAATTCGGAGTCGGGATATCCTCGCCACTTTACCAGATATTGGGTTTGACCCTGGTGACGTCATCGTCTCACGAGACGCTCCACGTGATATTGGACGTCACCGTTCCCATCGAGAAAAGTCGGTGGCAGCCGGTAGCAACCGGGTCGACCGCCGTCCGGAGACCCATGATGCTCTTCGAGCCCTTGATGAGGTCATTCGTACTTAAAGCTCCGCTGAGCGTCATACTGATTTAGCATATCGCTGTGTAAATGCTCTTGATGATTTGGAGCGCGTCGTGCGCCGGCTGCCTCGCCTTAAGGACTATTGCG
>NW_020187213.1:1229192-1229270 GCF_900000015.1 Plasmopara halstedii
TTTGACCAGCCTTAATCTCTACTCGGTGTTGCCTGTTAGAATGAACTCGAAGATCTTGCCCACTAACAAGACCTGCAT
>NW_020187213.1:1229280-1230141 GCF_900000015.1 Plasmopara halstedii
AATGGAAGGGAGTCAGCTGTATGCTGAGGCGCTAAAAGCGGGGTTGGGTGACATCGTCACTGTTCGCCTAGCGACGGGGACACGTTTCACGGTCCCGAAGGTCCCTGTGGACCTCGGAGTCAAGATTCTTGACTTTGATAGCGTGGAACGCTGTCTAATCTTAGACTTGGATGCAAGGTATGACCTCATCCTAGGAATGGCATGGTTGGAAGACCATGAGCCATGGATTGATTGAAGGCCAAAGACCTCGGTAGCTACGCGCACGTCTCCTGGTGGAGCTTTGGCGAGTCATGAACCCATCACTGCTAGGGTTCAAAGGTGCTATTGGCGGGAGTACTGGACCGAGACGGTCAACGTGCTAGACATTGGAATGTCCGAGTTGGTAGACACCAACGGTGTGGACAGGAGTCCCGATCGTGGCTCGCGGGCTGATCGTGGAGTGGCATGTAACTCACTGAGCGATGCTCAAGTTTCGGAGTCGCTGCATGTCATGCGTGAGGCCCATGTGATGCACGTGAAGTGGCAGGTAAGCCAATGAGCGCTGCTCGAGTATCGAATCTGTCGCTGCATGTCATGCGTAACATGGTCGGCCAAGGGCCGAGATCGAGGGCGAGGGTCTCGTAATGCGCGTGCTGCATGTCATCGATGGCGTGGTCGGACAGAGTCCGAGGCATCTTGGGCACGGCCCTTCTGATGCGCGTGGAGTGGCACGGTATCCACTGGACGAAGACTGCGGGGTTAGCAGTTCTTAGCCGGATGTTGTAGATAACATCGGAGCTCCAAAGGAGCGGACAGTGAGGACAACGCGGAATGCGTGTTCACCCTGGTCTCACCGAGACATAGAACCTCTGTACAGAGGCG
>NW_020187213.1:1230220-1230426 GCF_900000015.1 Plasmopara halstedii
TTGAGCACGGCATGGGTTCGGCCAACCCCACGCAGACGCCTATTGGTGACAATTGCTACGAAGAAGTTACGCCAGATAGTGCGCTGCTGCAGGAAAACCCAGAATCCGGGTCACCAAGGATTCGTTCGTTTCAGTCGTTGGTCGGTATTTTGCTATGGATTGCACGATGCACGCGTCCAGATATTGCGTTTGCGGTTCACAAAGCC
>NW_020187213.1:1230436-1230654 GCF_900000015.1 Plasmopara halstedii
ATATTTCTGGCACGCACCAAATACCAAGCGGCGAAAAGGTTCAAGGAATTCTTAGTGTTCTTTGAGAAGCGTTTCGACTGTCGCATTCATGTGTTTCGCACAGATGGGGGTGGCGAATATCGGAACGTTGATTTGTTTTGCCAGTCCGCCGGCGTGTCAGGGCAGGTGAGCGAAGCAAGAAATCAAGCATCAAATGGCAAGGCAGAGCGCATGCACCG
>NW_020187213.1:1232493-1232610 GCF_900000015.1 Plasmopara halstedii
CCAGGTGCAATGAATGATATGTAAAGATGTATGTCTTGCTAGTTGAATGAATTTAATTCATGTCTATATGACAGTCTAGTATCAAAGCTCACTCTGCTCCGTGCAACATTCGTCTTC
>NW_020187213.1:1232620-1232773 GCF_900000015.1 Plasmopara halstedii
AACCTGCGGCTGCGCCGCTGACCAGCTTACCGGTACCCACTTGGTGCTGGCAGTCCATGAGTTTGGACTTTGTGTTTGGCCTGCCGAATCTTTCCGCAGGCAACACGGGTGTCGTGGTATTCGTCGACCGGTTGAGCAAGATGGCTCATTTGG
>NW_020187213.1:1232783-1232938 GCF_900000015.1 Plasmopara halstedii
CATGTGTCACTGCGCACTAAGATTCAGTCGCCCCTCTTCTCGCAGAAGATGGCTAGATGGTCATCCTTCTTTGCGGAATATAACTTCGAAGTGAAGCATCAGCCGGGAAAGCAGAATGCTTTGGCTGATGCGTTGTCACGCAGACCAGACTATGA
>NW_020187213.1:1232948-1233218 GCF_900000015.1 Plasmopara halstedii
AACCAGATGGACTTGCGTATTGGCTTGGTCTGGCAAACAACTTGCACAGGTATAGCGTAAATTACGCAGAAATGGCACGGCCATTATCCAATCTCCTTAAGAATGATGCGGAATGGTATGGAACACGGAACATCAGGAGACTTTTGACGGGGTCAAAGACAGCCATCTGCAAGCACCGATACTGGCGTTGCAAATCCCCGATCGTACTTTCAGTCGTCTGTGACGCTTCGGACTTTGCCATCGGCTGTGCACTGCTGCAAACAGACGCCG
>NW_020187213.1:1233228-1233916 GCF_900000015.1 Plasmopara halstedii
GGTACGTTTTTTCACGACCGAGATGACCACGAATGGCGTGTCGCGAGCCTCATAGAGGATGCGGTATTTCAAATCCTCATCATGAGGAACCACAAATTGTGGTGTATCCGATGAATCAGTGCTATAGTACAGCAATCCGTTATTCAGCGAATATCGGTGCAATCGTGCGCGCAGTCTTGGTGACAATCACCTCCAAATTACATTCTGCAAAGAAGTATAGCCATCTAGCCATCCTCTGCGAGAGGTGGGACGACTGAGTCGCAGTGCGTAGTGACGCATGATCTGTATAGATCACGAATGGCTTTGAGCCGAGTAGGTGGACCCTGAACTTGACAAGTGCATACTTTATCGCAAGTAGCTCCTTGTTATGAACTGGGTAGTTTTTCTCTGCAGCTTTGAGCTGTCGAGATTCGAATGCGATCACCAGATCTCGCCCCTCGGCGTCTACTTGCAATAGTGCACAGCCGATGGCAAAGTCCGAAGCGTCACAGACGACGCTGAAAGGACGATCAGAATCTGACAGCGCCAGTATTGGTGCGTGCAGGAGGCTGTCTTTAACTCTGTCAAAAGCCTCCTGATGTTCGGTGCTCCAACACCATTCTGCATCTTTTTAAGGAGGTTGGATAATGGCGGGCCATTCCTGCGTAGTTTACGCTGTACTTGTGCAAGTAGTTGGCGAGACCAAGCC
>NW_020187213.1:1234416-1235959 GCF_900000015.1 Plasmopara halstedii
TGTATGTCTGGGCAGACGCCCTGTGGGGCCTGAATAACTGCGTCACAAGACGATTAAATGCTGCTGGTACATTTGACAGCCCTTGGGACATCACCAACCACTCCCAGAGCATGCTGCTAGTAGTGCTTACGGCTGGCAGCGGAATATCACTCGCTCTCATGAGCAATTGGTAAGACCCATCAACCAAGTCAAGTGCACTGTACTTCGTACATCCCACCATGTTGTTCTGAAGAACATCTTTTCTAGGATCGGTGTCTGTGCCGGAATAGTGGCAGCGTTGAGCTTATTCTAAGCATGAACGATACGCCACTTGCGTTCGGCTTCCGAACACAAAAGGTGGGTGTCGAATGGAGACTTGCTCTCACGTACCATCCCTGCGTCGTGCTTCGCACGGAAAAAGGCGTTAATGACGTCGCACTGCTTCTTGGGCAGAGGACATTGGCGTGTTATACCCAGACAGCAATGGCTGACAGCACAACGCAGTATTTGGTTCCCGGAACCAGGTCGATGTCATGACGCACATCTCGGTCCGGAAGTAGGACTGAAGGCGGGTCTTTGGAGACGACGTCTTGAAATCCCTTTTTAAAGGATAGTACGGATCCAAGGGATTCCGTAGAATTGATGATCCACTTCGTGCGTTCCAGCACTCTCTTGGTCCCCCCCAAGACAGCTTCATCCAGAAGCGGTGACAATTTTATCTCCTCGTCCGGTCGTACAATGACCACTTCGGCCAGATCGCCTGCTTTCAAGACACTGCCGGGCTCTTCAAGAGATATCTCGTCCAGCTCATGAAGAGCATCTGATGTAGGCATAGCCTCGAGGCAGACGTCGCCATCTTCCTCCTCCGTCATACCGGTGACGAGGGTGTATAACTGTGCGCCATCGTCTACGATAGACACATCCTAGATCAGGGTCGACGGCCGGCGTCTTGCAGCCAAAATAAGGAGTCGCCATCACCTCTGTACAGAGGTTCTATGTCTCGGTGAGACCAGATTAATCACGCACTCCGCGTCGTCCGGTGTCACCCTCACTGTCCGCTCCTTTAAAGCTCTGATGTTATCCACACCATCTGACGAAGAGCTGCTAAGCCCGCAGTCTTTGTCCAGTGGATAACGTGCCACTCCACGCGCATCTGAAGGGCCGTGCCCAAGATGTCTCGGACTCTGGCCGACCCGTCATCAATGGCATGCAGCGACTGCTTCGCAACGAGAGCAGTGCTCAGTGGTTTTCGTGCCACTACACGTGCATCACGGGGACCTCGCCCTCGATGCCTCGGCCCTTGGCCGACCATGTCACGAATGACACGTCGCGACTGCTCCGAAACTTGAGCATCGCTCAGTGGGTTACGTGCCAATCTACGATCAGCCCGCGAGTCACGCTTGGGACTCCTGTCCAAAACACCGTTAGTGTCTACCAACTCGGACATTCCAATGTCCAGCACGTTGACCGTCTCGGTCCAGTGCTCTCGCCAATAGCGCTATTGTCTCCTGGCAGAGGTGGGTTCATGACTCACCAAAGCTCCACCAGGATACGTGCGCGTAGC
>NW_020187213.1:1237894-1238024 GCF_900000015.1 Plasmopara halstedii
TGCAGCCGACGGTACGACAAGGAATCAACTGACAGCCGGAATATTCAAGTTACGTGTAGAAAAAGTAGATTCTCATTGGTTTAGAAAGATAGGATAGGATTTGAGATAGATAGGATTCAGGATGGGACCT
>NW_020187213.1:1238034-1240862 GCF_900000015.1 Plasmopara halstedii
GATTGTGTCGGCTGAACGAAGAGCTGGATAAAAATACTTTGCTGAAGAACATGAAGCGTGCCTTCGTGGTAGTAGGCCCCGACTCCGGTATCTGCGAGATGTTTGATCTCAAGGGTGCACCAGACGCTAATACGTTTCTAACGATGATAAGCTGCTTCAACCCGGAACAGTTGGAGCGGGAGCTAAGCTGTGATGTCGCTTACTTAATACTTCGAAGTAAAGTGCATTTAGCTTTGATGTTTCTGCCAAGTTTGCATTGATATTTTTAGTGGAACCTACAATTTCGAGGATTTGGTAGGCATTAAGATGAAACGGTGGGCGCGTCGAGATCAGGTGAATCCCTGAAATATTGTGTGTCAGACGATTTATGTTGAAATTGCATTGGGGGTGATACTGTCGTGTTCGCAACTTTGGAAATCGAAGCGAAGGACGAGACACCGTTACAAGCCCATCGACAAGAAATGACCGACCTGACTTTTGCTGCTGAAGCGAAGCATCAAGAATTGACCGAGCACACTTCGCTGTTTCCTGCTACTTAAGGTTAGCGACAACCTCATCAACAACCCTCACAGAGCACAAAGAGATACAGAGGAAGAGGAAATGAATAATTTAATGGAAACATGGTGTCTACAGTAGTACACAATAAAAGACATTCTACACTTACAACCTCGTCTATAACTTCTTAATTACCAAGTATTCGTTGATCGATCGTGAAACCATATAAAGTTGGTAATATAGTAATATGGCGAGCAATACCGAGCGAGCAAGGAACGTATCAAAGCAGCACAGAATCGCTACTATCAGCTCACAGGCGACGCTCGCTTGTCATACCGAAAGAGCTACGAAGCGTTAGCCCAAAACAGAACTTAGCGAATCTGAAAGCGAACCTAATAATGAAACCGAATATAACTAAATAATATTTTTTTTCTCAAATAGAAAGTCAATCCCAATAATCCTGGCGTCACCTCCCCGTCGTCGATTATTCGAAAATTTTTTTGCGTCAAACTTACGCTGGTGTCGATTCTGCTTAATGCGGTTTATATCGCACAGGTTGTGAGGTTTTCCATTCCGCTTGATTCTCACATTTACGGGACTGGTACTGAAATCGTTAAAAATCACAAAAATAATCAGTGCGAGCTCGTGAATGTCGAAAGCTTCCCAGCTGAGCCAACGATCTGTAAACCAGCTCAGAATGCAATACGATCACTGCTTACGAAGTATTCAATCAAGAATACTGACCAGTACGTTGATCACTTTAACATTTATGGCTTTAAGGCCATCCTTAAGCCTGCCGCGACTCAACACGGAGAGAATACTGTCGTCACGTTCGAGCACATCCCGGTGTCTGTATTCGTAGCTGACAGTTTAACCGAGGAGGCGCGTTGCTTGTAAATGATGATCCGGAGATGATACGTACGGATATGATCAAATACATCGGTGGTGTAACCCTGAAGATCAAGCAGTACAATGCCAATAACTCCAAGTCGCTTTTACAGAAATCATCAACGCTCACGGTTTGACAGGTATGGAATTCCAAGGAATCAATCTTGGTAAGACCTACAAGATGTCTGATGTCAAGGGTTAAAACGAACAAGGGGAGTATGCCAGCTTCTTTGACTTTCATAGCAGCCGTGGCTTTGGTAAGCAAAGGTCTAATTACTGGAAGCTAGAACAGCATATTGGTCAGGTACCAGTATTTGGTTTCAAATCTGGTCGATACGATATTATTTTAATAAAAAGGAGTAGTTTGCCGTTATTGGTACCGATAACTGTCTTTAAGAATCCCAGCAGCATGTGCATTGCTCCATCGGACATGAATCTGCTCGATATAGGCAACTATGTACCAGCTGGTACCAGCTACGATAAATATCTTGCAACGTATCTCGGTGGCTGAAATGTGATGACAAAATTAAATGTGTCTGTGGTCTTGGTAAGGGTCTTTCCCCTTATGAGTTCATAACTGCCTTCAATGTACTAAATCAGACTACCATCCCACCTAAGTCAGCTTTTTAACGAAGAACAAGCATCACCAAGGATGACTACGAACGAGTAAAGTTCGTGTGGGAGTACTACGCGTTGAAATCGATCAAGGACCTATTGATCTGTTACAAAAATAGCGACGTAGTCCCATGTATTATGGCTATCAAGGCTCACCGTGAAGGTTTTAAGCGTTTCGACCTGGATATGTTTGCTGATGGGGTGTCCTTACCTGGTCTTTTAGAGAAGGTCATGTATCATACCTGCTTGAATAATCTCCGATATCCGGATAAGAAACTTAATAACGCATTCCAATTTCCAGCTAAGCGCATGGCTAACTACAAGAGTCAGGATGCTAAGGCAAAGCATAAATTTGGTATGACACTCGAGCACGTGAATACATTGCTGCAAAAGCAAAAGTATGTGTGTGATCTATGCTACTGTCAGCCGACTGCTGATACCGCTGCAGCGGATCGTATTAACAAAAATGTTGGTCACATTTACGTTAATATCTTGGTCAGCTGCGTTAAACACAACAATGCTCGAAAAGTCATGTCGCTTAATGGGTCTCGGTATAAGAAGTTGCTTGAGTCCAACTCGGATAGACTCGTCTACTCGATCGACAAAGAGGAGAAGGATATCTACTCTAAGATGAAGGCCAACATTGCTGGAGGTCCATTTATTATCGTCAATCGCTTCGCTAAGCGTAATATAACGAAGATTTTCAATGGGAAGGTATGTAAGAAAATTATAGGATTCGACGCTTACGCTCTATACCTATGGGCCCTTAGTCATGAGATGCCATGTGGTCGATTGACTACGGTTGAAGCGTATGATGGTATCATCGATGA
>NW_020187213.1:1247846-1253165 GCF_900000015.1 Plasmopara halstedii
AGGCTAATTGACTCTTCGGCTTAAATTCAAAATTGATTTTTATTTTTTTATCCTAATTTTAAAAGTTCAGATTGTCCTAATTATACAAAACATATATAGTAAAATCTAAATACATGCAAAACTACTGGCTACCTAGCCTCGTACCGAATTCTTGTTTGGGTATGTTCACACCATGCACATCTCGTGTGACACACACCCCTGTTATCAGGGTTCGTGTAATCCCGTTACAATTAGATTGTTCCAACGTCTTTTTGAGCCGAGAGTCGTTTTCCTCATGGTCCTTACATACGTTGACCTGAAAAAAGATATATTCAGTATATTTTGCCTCGCGTGATTCATCTGCAATCAAATCAAACAAAGTGTGCTCAACAAATTAGATTTCTTTCATGGTCATCGCATCTCCCAGATAGCATGATATCAGAATGTAAGCTATTCCCATCCTGTTGGCATACAAACAATTAAGTCGTGCTTGTACTAAATTGCAGTAGATATTCCCTCTAGCCTTTCTCAAAGACATAACATTTTATTGAAAACAGCGGATATTATTTGTAGGTACGCAATTGAATTTTCTCATTATAACCATCAACAGCGGTTTAGTAATTCAGATTCAGGTTTATGCGCGCGGGAACAGACATCGAGCAAAGCAAAGTTCAAAGAAATTGTTGAGGCCTAGGAAACAGAATGACGCCGCATGTCACTCATATGATTACTGTTGGGATGGTACAAAGCGCAGAAGACTGGTTTATGTTGAACATAGCGCAGAAGACTGGTATTGATTAGGACAACATTTATCCGCAAAGGAGTGATTTGTAGGATATGGCATCACGTCATGCGGTTTATATAGCTTTATTTTAACCAAAATAAATTATTTAGCACAAATTTAAATCAGGCATTCTTTAAAAAAATGGTATTTTATTTATCAAGGGTGGCGTTGGTTGGGTAATTTGGGTTTGGGCTTATGGGATTTTATCACAAACAGCAGTGTATAGTTTTTTTGGCAAAGTATAAATTCTTAGGAGTTTATTATACACAAAACACTTCTAAGCCAAACGAAGGTCCGTCGCGGATTTCAAAATCTTTTCTATACCATATACTCCTCGTTCTTGTGTTGTTGCGAATACCACAGTGGCTGGTAGCCTGATTACTGCTTGACGACTTGAGCAATGACAGACCCCAACCGAGCCGATGTCTCCTTCGATCTTACCTTTGACGGGTCCGCCGTTTATCTTGCTGGGTGGGTGTGCTGATGCTGCAGCAGTCCCTACTAAAACGGGGAGGAAAAAAGAGACGGTGCTTGAAGTTAACTTACAGACTCCTTGCAATCACAGAAAGCACAGTCTGATACTTGCGAATACTGCAAAGCTTGCATCCCTTATCGACATTAATTGGAACGTGTTAGAGCTCAATTTTAGTAAATGTAAACCGTTTTTTGAAGCCCATGATGTTGCTTCAAGTTGATGAGCGTCTTGAACGGTTTGTCATGTCGCGTTTGAAGAAGAGGAATCAATGAAAATCGATTGCAAATCACTCGACAAGAAAATAGCAGTTACCTGCTCCCAGTTCTTGCTAAGAAGGAGCAAGAAAAAATAGCCCACTTGCTGCCGTTCACTATTATATCACTGGATCATCTTCTCAGCGCTTTGAAGAAGATAATTCACAAAACGCGTTTTAACTATGTCGTACAGATCTAGTTCTTTTTAATCGAAAAAAAAACTTGCAAGTCTTTTGCTGCAGAATTGTTTGAGATGGTTAGCTCGCAAGCTCGCAAACAGCTGCAGGCATCCAACACAGAATTTTGCTGGATGACTACAAATGGGTGGTCAACCATAAAGAATGAGCAAGTTCTGAATTATATGTTAATAGACGGTGGCATGTCGTTGTTTATGGAGAATATCTAAACGCAAGAGCAAGTCCATAATGCTTAATTCATTGCTGAAGATCTTGGCCGTGTCATTGATATCCATCAAGATGTGGTCTTACGACTCGACTCGCTGATGTTGAGCTATTAAGACCTGATTTTTTCGCCTTGAGCATCGAGCTTTGTCTGTTACAAAAGACTGTGATGTATTTAAAACCTCGATGAAGGATGCGTATCAAGCAATAAAAGTCAACACATCTCACGACATACTTACCACCTCTTCTCCATGCATGCATGCGGGCATTTCTTTTTCTGAACAAGCTAGCACACTTGGAAAATGCAAGTCTTAAAATCAAAAAGTTGCCTCATTGCTCGTCCTGTAGCTAATGGTGAAACAAAGCTGTGATTTTGATTTTGATGATTTTGTTAGAAAACCCAGGCATTGCGTTGACTTTAGCAGATAACTCTATCGAAGAATTAGCTCTGTCGTTATACGTCGCTGTGGACTAGACGTTGTTGACGATTCAATAGGCTTCACTAACGTATCTTTCGTACATTGCTCACAATCACCGCTATCGTATAGTATAAAAGCTTTTGAATGGGTATCTTTTTTTCGGTCTGATATCACCTACATGGATTCCAGCCCTCTTTGTTAATCTCGCGGTGGTTTCAAACGACTTGTTTCCTGGTTCTAGTGGTAACGAACGAAGAACCAAAACTAGCTGAATGGAAAGCAGAGTGTTATTCATATTCTATTTGGTTTCCCATCAGAGCAATATACTCGCCATTGACATCGCTCTGAATTTCATTGATGTCGTGGTGAGCCAGCTGCCGACGTCAAAAGACTAATAGGTCATGTAAACATGGTCTATACAAGCAGCTCACTTTATACCAAGCTGAGAGCTATTGCGTCTGTCTGATTATGAAACTGGACATAAGCTGATCGCGTGGGTAGAGAACGCGCGATAGTGATTTCTCTGATCTTTATTAGAAATGCTGCATTGTTTTACGCATAATTAATTCGAGTTGCATTTATAGCGTCAATTTTACTTAAGTTCGTTCGTTCATCTCAATACTATGCTCTTGACTGACGGTATTCAACCGCTAAATCAGTCAATGGCGACATAAAGCTGTCACACATGACGATGAATCGCCTCAAGTGTATCATTCGCATCTGTCTTTTCGCTGCATTCTGGTATCTCGCGCAATTCTCTTCAGTCTTGTTGCGAGCTGAAAAGTGCCGCTACACATCCTGCTTTGTCCTTCCTTCTCGAGCACCACTGTCTGTTCCACGCTCCGTATGATTATAAGTCCCTGCTGCTCACTCAGAGGTTTCTTCTTCTTACACAATATTTGTTGTAGATGTTCACCTGTCAATAAAACTTCACGGGACGTGTTTGATCTGCAAATTAGTAATCCGAATTGTTGTGAGTGAAATCATTGAGAAACAGGTAGGAAGTATTTTCTGAAATGGTTATTGCTTTGTCGATTGGGTCTAAGATATCAATACTGTTCTCGAGATAACGCCAGAAATTTGCATCGGTATGTTGTATGGTATAGAACACTTCCTGAACACTTGCTTTCAACTTGGCAGTATCAAAATTATATATCCCGAGCTGACACAATTCTGTGGCAAATACATTCGCTTTCTTGCAAGCTGACGAAGTAGTTCAGCAGACTGCCCCATTTGTGGATCAATGCCGACACTTTCTGACTTTTGATTCTTTTACTAGCTTTGCCTTGATTTGGTGGTGATATAAAAGGAAGATCTTCACAGTTATAAGAGATTGTGAGCAAATCAACAACAAAATGAACATCCATCGAGATAGTCTGCAACATTTCTTCCTTGCTTGTATTGGTGGCTGCAAAAATCTCCTTTACAAGTAATTGTAGAATGTGACTCACGCATCCTTCCCAGGACATTATGGTTGCAACAATTTCCGTGCTAAATTATTTGTAGCAGTATTATCGGTTACGGATCAATTTAGTAGAAAGACCAAGAAGTTTCCCATTAAACATTCTAGCCTCGTCCAATACCTCGCCCTTACCCGGCGATAAGCATCCAAGCCATTCCCCGAGGGGGGACTCTTACTGTTCTCGATCTCTTAGCTGCACAAGGCGTGTACTTTGTGCCCTCTCTACAGACAAAAAGGCTTTTTCCATCCCGCCCTAACACTTACGACGATATTTGGCTCCTTACTCATAAGAGACCCAAAGAGCCCAGCTTGTTCTACTGCTAGCAAAAGAATCGCGTCTACTCTTGTTCAAATCATCACGACATGATTGCGGTTCAAGTCGTCTGAGTCGATCATCGTGCGGGTGCGAAGCTCCTTCTTGCCTATCTGGCCATCTACTTGCACCAAGAATAACACGAGCGCTGTAGGCTATTGCCCCAGTAGTTTTGTCCGCGCTAGGAACATCAGCGACTGAAACTCACCGTCCACGCTATGAAAGATGTACCTTAAGTACTGCATGCAGGCGAAAGTGTCGCTGAGTATCATACTCAATAAGCGCGCTGGGTGAGTCTAATCGGTCGCCTTCAATCATGACGTGAAGAAAAATGAACCTACTGCATGCATTGTGGGTTTCGATAACAAAGGTATCACAGTATAGTATTCTAACATGCGTATGTGACTCACAAACATTATGAGCAATATAAAATGTTGGTTGGAGATCTGAATTGGTGACGAGATAGTCGTGTCTCTGTCTGAGGAATCATTACATACTTTTTACTCAGTCGCAAATTTATTTTTGAGCCCTCAACTCGTCCTTCGTCGCTCAAACATGTCATTTTCTTTTCACGTCGGGAACCGCATCCTCGTCGCGCAATCATGTATATTAAGTTTGAGGGACTGTTGTGAAATACAGTGAGGTTAACATACCACCTCAGCTCAGCCACAACCAAAAATCATCCCGAGAAATCTATACCAAGGACACTTACCAGGTTGTTCGTTATATTGCTGTTTTGACTACTATGTGAAAGCGAACGTTATACTCGTACCATCGTTAAAAGATAATGGACCGTCAAATGAAGTATAATGCGCCAGGAAGTAAAAACACGAAGAGGTTTGCTAGAATCTGTGCTGGCCACCCACGGTAAGACCCCACGGTATAACACTCTTTGTCACTTTATAACCCGGATGCTTTCGTAATATAGTTTCTGATAATATGGTTTTTATCGTAGACAGCGTTTGAAGTTATAAAAAAGTTTTTTTTATAACGAAGTTCACGGATAAACGAAAATCCAAATAGACGAAGGAAGCAATTTTCAATTATGGCATCAAGGCAGTGGATTGAAATGTTTACGAATACGCTAACACTTGAAGTAATAAGAGCTCAGCGCCCACGACAGCTTCGTCGGCATGCAATCTTAGATCAGTCAGATTGGGACGGGGCACACGGCAACCTTGCACAGAGGAAGCTTGACTTCCAAGAGTATACAAACTCTAAGTGAACGGCAG
>NW_020187213.1:1253175-1255643 GCF_900000015.1 Plasmopara halstedii
GTATATGGCAAAAGTTGGGCATTTTTTTGTATTCTCCCAATTGTAAAATAATATTTTAGTCAAATGTTCATCATCTCATCACACAAAAAATCACAATTTCTATTTTCCTGGCTACTTTTAAATATTGAGGCGATTTTAAGTAGCAAAAAGCTCACCAATTCTCTTCTCTCCTGTAACACGGTTACACGTACCCTTGTATGAAAGGGCGGGTCACATGACCGTACATAGGTGTGGATTACACATGTTGGTGTTATCACACAATGGTGTGGCTACACCGTAATAAGAAGAAACCACGTGGCAGGATTAATGCATATTAGTGAGGTTTTACCCCCCGGGCACTGAGTGGACTTGGTTTAAGTGGAAGAAGGGCTGGGGATCAAAATCGACTTGCTGATAGCTGTACGGATACCCTTCATGGATTTTGTCTCGGTGAGACAAGGCGTCAAGCGCAAGGAGCTCGAAGCTTGGGCTGAGAGCCAAGAAAAAAAGGAACTTGCTGATGCAAAATGCAAGTGAATACCTACAAACAAGCTGCGGAACAAAAGGCTATAAGAACTGCATTTAAACTAACGACACATGCAGCGTCTGCGTTCAGGCCACAAAGTTGCAACAGCGCAATATCGGTCCGCTTACGTTCGCTGCGTAAATTGATCGATTTTGATTCTTGATAATCAACAGCGAGGCGAGATTACCTCATATCTCACGTAGCTTAGTAAAGCCGGACTACGATTTAGCTTCTACGAGTCATCAAGATGTGAAAAGTTCGGTTGTCGACAAAGAGACGTCTGTACCATTAATTGTAGCTACACTATCTCTGCTCCAAAGCGGAAAAGTGGTTCTAAGCCACTGGACCTTGGAAGTACGATGGAACAGCTCGAACACACGCTGTAACTCTCAAAAGAGTCAACGAGCCTCTACAACCGATAGTGCTTGCAAGATCCATTCATGGTCTGATCAACCACCTCGGACACTGCTCGATTAGCAAGGGGCTGCCCACTACACGTGAAATGTTTGGTGTGTTGGTAGGTAGACCAGAGCTGTTACAAATACCTGGCAAAGTAGAAGGATTATCTTCGGTCTGGCAATCTGTGAAAGATTGCGACTCTTCTTCGGCAAGATTGCTTTGGTACCGTGGCCGCTTACGACTTGGCGCACCCTGCGCAAATATCTTTCTCGAAGAAGAGTCATTCATCGCAGCGAGCGTCGCACTAGTGAAAGACGATCGACCTTGTGTTCAGAATAACTCTTAGTTGGTTGCTAGTGAAACTATCCCATGAAGTTAAGCAAGATTGTTAGCGGTAGAGACTTGAGGTAATGTGTTGTCATCTCGACTTACGCATCGATCTCAGTACTTTGCTGGGTCAAGCTTGAGACGACGCTCCAGGGAAATTTATGCTTCGCTGGGGCTGACTGGTAAACGGTAAGACGGGTTCCTCTTTCTCTGCATAAAGTGATAATTATACCAATGGACATATTCGCCAGCGTCTAGTTCCTAAGGTACATCCCTCATGGAGGTACTGGATTACCTAGGGTTTAAACTGGTGATGATCAAAGCGCAGCCGATACTTCGGTTAGGAGATCACTTGCGGGGCGCCTTCTCTTGCTCGTTTTACTCTGGAAGTGAGCAGAATCTCCACACGTAACAGCGCGGTGGGAGATTCAAGACCGTTTAGAATCGTGGTCACGTCGTGATTTGAATACGAGTCAACGTGATTTCCGAGCTTGCAGAAAAGTCGCTGGACTCTTTGAGCTGGACCCAGTTCGTTGATAAAACGATCCACACTTTCATCACTTCTTGGCAAAGTATATATTGCCGTTGGAGACGAAACAAGGTCTGGTATCCGCGCAGTGGGGAGGCAGAGCGGGGTGAGCGCCTCCTGCTCCTGGAGCGGCTAGACCAGATTTGATTGATCGGTACCCGGAGAAATACTGTTACCGATTTCACCGAATAATATTCTGGCATCCCTATAGAGAAATTCTTTTAGCGCTTCGTCTGCTTAAACGACATGTTAAGCAGTGTAAGTAGCAGGCACGGTAGAGTTCAGAGAGTAGAGTGGCTCTCCATGTGTAGTCGTCACTCGATAGGGGGTCACTAACAAACAGTGCCTTTCACTAATACTTACACATTTAGGACATTGGTACGAAATTTCTTTTTTCTACGTAAAATTGTAATAGTGCACCGGGCTTTATGGAGATTGCGGAAAGGTGTTATTCTGGGCTGCTAGTCTCATGTTGGAAGAGAAAGGCGATTTATTCATTATTTTCTTAAAGCGCTATATATTTCATATTAGTACAGATGAAATTACTTCTTAGTTAATTATTTAGCAAGATTAGAGCGAGAAATTGTAATGGGCTACACGTACCCTGGTAACAGCGGTGTGTGTCACGCGAGATGGTCATGGTGTGACTGCACCCAAACAAGAATACGGTACGGGGCTGGGTAGCCAGTAGTTATGCATGTATTTAGA
>NW_020187213.1:1256197-1257677 GCF_900000015.1 Plasmopara halstedii
CGCCACCGACAGTGACGAATGATTTTCCCCGCCCTAAGTCGCTCATGGTGAGCGTTAAGATCTTCGAAGGGAAGGATGGAGAGCAACTCCTGCTCTGGGTGAGAGAGATCGAGATGGCCATAGCATCCGCCATGCTCCAGACCGAGCAACAGCGCGTGGCGCTAGCCATCTCAAAACTAGGTGACTGAGCATGAAAATGGGTACTGACTTGCGGCACTTTGGTCGAGGGTTCCCTCCTGGGCGGAGCTGAAATTGCAGCTCTCACGAGCGTTCTCGCCGCCTAACCAGGCACATCAGGGCAATAAGGAATGAATGGACTTTTTCCAAGAGATGCGAACTCTCGTTGCCGGGATGGCAGCAGATCCCCTTCCTGAGGCGATCGCAGTGACCGGCTTTATGGAAGACCTCTGCACTTGTGTGGCCAGAATGGAAGTCTTCCGTGTGCATCCATCTTCATTTGAATAGGCGGTGAATGTAGCATTGAATGCCGAATTTATTTTCAGTTCGGCACGGCTTCGCTGGAATGCACACTCCAACAGCTCGTCGAGCGGGCCTATCTGTGCCCATGGATCTCAGCTATGCTGAGGTCGAGGGAGCAGAGCTCCGAGCTGCCGGGCAGCACACAAACACACGACGGTGTTTTTTCTGTGGAGACACCCGTCACCTTCGGAACGGATGCCTCCGGCGCAAGGCGCATCAAGGTTCTTCGAACCATCGCCCTAATTCCTACCAGTCTGGTTCATCGCGGGTGAACGTCACACCCGGTAGGCGCGGGGCTGGGGAAGAACTGAATTCTGTTGAGACTCAAGGAGGCATAAGTCAACAGGGCCCAGCCCCGAAGAGCTCCGTGCTCTTGAACACGAAAAGGGCTTAAAGGGCTTCGAGAAGCCAAAAAAGATCCTCATCGATTCCTGGGCGTCGGGCAATCATGCTCGAAGTTCCACAATGGAAAGAAGTCAGCTGTATTTTGAGGCGCTGAAAGCGCGGTTGGGTGACATCGTCACTGTTCGCCTAGCAATGGGGACACGTGTCACGGTCCCGTAGGTCCCTGTAAACCTAGGAGTCAAGCTCCTTGACTTTGATTACGTGGAACTCTGTCTAGTCTTAGACTTGGATGCAAGGTATGACCTCATCCTAGGAATGACATGGTTGGAACACCATGAGCCATGGATTGATTGGAGGTCAAAGACCTTGGGCGCGCATCTCCTGGTGGAGCTTTGGCGAGTCATGAACCCACCTCTGCTAAGAGACAAAAGCATTATTGGCGAGAGCACTGGACCGGGATGGTCAACGTGCTTAACATTGGAATGTTCGAGTTGGTAGACACCAACGGTATATCGGAAAGGAGTCCCGAACGTGGTTCGCGGGCTGATGGTAAAATGGCACGTAGCCCACTGAGCGCTGCTCAAGTTTCGGAGCAGACGCTGCATGTCATGCGTGGCATGGTCGGCCAAGGGCCGAGGCATCGAGGGCGAGGCCC
>NW_020187213.1:1257687-1258820 GCF_900000015.1 Plasmopara halstedii
TGTGGCATGTAAATCACTGAGCGCTGCTCAAGTATCAAAGCAGTCGCTGCATGTCATGCGTCACATGGTTGGCCACCGTGATGCACGTGAAGTAACACGTAAACCACTGAGCGCTGCTCGAGTATCGAAGCCGTCGCTGCATATCATGCATGACATGGTTGGACAGAGTCCGAGGTATCTTGGGCACGGCCCTTCATATGCGCATGAAGTGGCAAGTATACCACTGAGGACTCCTCTCGTTCAAAGCAGTCGCTGCATGCCATTGATGGCGTGATCGGAAAGAGTCTGAGGCATCTTGGGTACGGCCCTTCAGATGCGCGTGGAGTTGCAAGTTATCCACTGAACGAAGATTGCGGGGTTAGCAGCTCTTCGTTGGATGTTGTAGATAACATCGGAATTCCAAAGGAGCGGACAGTGAGGGTAACACCGGACGACATGGAATGCGTGTTCACCCTGGTCTCACCGAGACATAGAACCTCTGTACAGAGGCGACATCGACGCTGTATGCTGGCTGCAAGACGCCGGTCGTCGACCCTGATCCAGAGTGTGTCTACCGTAGACGATGGTGCGCAGTAATACACCCTCTTCAATGGTATGACGGGGGAGGAAGATAGCGACGTCCGCCTCGAGACTATGCCTGCCGTAGACACTCTTCTTGAGCTGGACGAGATGTCTCTTGAAAAGTTTGGCAGTGTCTTGAGGGCAGGCAATTTGGCCGAAGTGGTCATTGTACGACCGGACGAGGAGATAAACTTGTCATCGCTTCGGGATGAAGCTGTCTTGAAGGACATCAAGAGAGTGCCGAACGCACGAAGCGGATCGTCGATCCTACGGAATCCCTTGGAAGCGTGCTATCCTTTGGTAAAGGCATGTAAAGACGTCGTCTCCAGCGACCCGCATTCGGTCCTACCTCCGGACCGAGGTGTGCCTCATGAGATCAACCTGGTTCCGGGAACCAAATACTGCATAATACGCCAATAGTCCCTGCCCAAGGAGCTGTGCGACGTCATTGACACCTTTCTTCGTGCAAAGCACGACGCTGGGATGGTACGTAAAAGCAAGTCACCCCATTCGTGACCCACATTTTGTGTTCGGAAGCCGAACGGCAAGTGGCGTATCGTTCATGCTTACAA
>NW_020187213.1:1258830-1259110 GCF_900000015.1 Plasmopara halstedii
GCAGAGCAATCTACTGGGACAGTTATAAGCGTATTTGAGTGTGGTGGTAGACTCACGTACGAAGGTTTGACTCTTGTTGGATCGTTACCCTTTGCTAACGACACAGTTCGGAGTAGTCTCTTCGTGGTCACAGCGAATGGGAGTCCGTTTAGAGTTTTGATCGACTCTGGAGCGTTGTATAACCATGCACGGAAGCAAAGTGTTGCTGAAAACCATTTAGTACTTTCGGATGCACTGCATATAAACAATGGCTATATTTCAGTGAAGTTGGTCGATGGTG
>NW_020187213.1:1259120-1276646 GCF_900000015.1 Plasmopara halstedii
GATAATGCAAAGCCATCTATAACGCCAATTGACCCGAACATTGTTGAGGCGGGCACACGTTTTTGTCAGAAAACACTTACCATATCACCGAGGGTTCGATCAAGCGCGTCATTTCACGAAGACATTGATTCTAGTGGACAACTGCTGTGTCAGTTATGTTTGTCAACAGAAACATAATTTCGGTGCAAGAAATTTCGTAAGATCAGGTGTGATTAAGTGATGTGAGTGAAGCGAGACTTCAGAAACAGTGATTAATCGGGGTGCGTTCAGTTTTGCGCAGTGTTTAAATGTCAAAACAATGTAAACCGCTATGAGGACCACATTTTGTCGAAGGTGGATTTGACAGGGCAAAATTATTCTCATGCATTTGTTTCAATTGTAATAAACATATCACGGGACAGATTAAGGAAATTTAGATTGCGCTTGACTTCATCAATTTCGAAATTATGATGAACATAAAAAGTGTGTTCCGTGGTATTAATGGTCGGCTTGTCGCAAGCGAGAGCCTAATAACGAGATGATCAAACACAGACATACAGAATTGGTCGAAACAGAATCGATCCTAGCAAATCTTGCCGTTTGAATAACTGCGCAAACTAAAACCTGGCACCATGAGTGACGCTGAGGTTTCCTCTTGTTAGGAGCACACGAGGACAATATTTCATGTTGTAATGCGGACTTCTAGATTTAAAGCTCCATCTGAGTAAAATGCACGGCAATTTTGTTGCAAGTATGAAGTTTGCTCTCACCTAAAGTATAATTAACGTGATAAAAATCACCATTCGAGCTTTTCCAGACCCCACAAGTCACAAACTCTCAAAAGTACTGCCATTTCATAAAGCAGCAGCGAAGGGAACCTCATATCCTCTATGAAGCTTTGCCATGTGCAACGAAGTTTGGCGAGAGAGCCGATGATACCACACTCAATATGCCCACTTGGAAAGATTAACGTGTTGACTCATCCGCTTCATATTTTTGTCTGGAATCTTGAGCGAAATGTATGTCCAAATACAGCGTCGTTTATAAGTTGATTCTGCGAATAAAAAGCAGAGGTCGAGGTGGGAATCATGATTTTCAAATTAGGCTGTCGACAGTCTCGCGCGTCTTTTTAAGACAGCTAATAAGGCTACCAAACAAGTCTCAAAATCGGACAAGGTTAAACATTTTAGTTGTTGGAAAGTGTGATGCTTTATTCGACAATACTTTTCCTCTAGAGAAATGAACACTGAGGGTGCGCCGGGTCATATGCGGCAATGGCCCTTCGAACACCCGGGGATCTTCGGAGGTAAAGTATCTACCAAAATGACACTAACAGCCCTGGCGAGCGCATTGGTCCACTCAACACTACACCTGAATTTTCTTGCTCCGGTGGATGACGTCTCTCCGCTGGCTACCGTGAACTCTGTCGTCGTGACAGCACGTTATCATAAAGTCATGGCGTGGAACCGGAAATTATATAATTCAGCTTCAGGATGCGCACTCTAAGCAAAGCCACCAAACTACGCACCTCAGCTGATCAAAACCACCCCACTCTCGTAGATAATAGAGACTGTAGCCTGTAGCTCACCTTAAAAAAATGGCTGTGCTCCGTCTCCCATATAGCGCTTCATATCTAACTAGTAAGAGCGGGATCATGTTGGCTAAAGTACTCGACTCAAATTGAAGGTTATCTTTGAAAACCCTTCAAAGTGTTAGGAGTATTACCCAAGCTCTTATCGCTAGGACCGTTATTGAATGTAGCGTGGTCGCAAGTTCGTCTCTAAGATCCAGACACTGTATGCGTGAGTGCAACTTTAACCCTTGGCGAGCACGTCGGTTCTAATCGTAAACGGCTTCATTTAGTTCGCTGAGTAGTGTTGGTGGAGGCTGATCGTTACACAACTTTCTCTCATTTAAGAACATTATGCTTGCAATAGCACAATACGTAACAAAGATGCAAACTGTGGGTTTTCATATTTCTTCTCCCGACTTCTCGCATCGACAACTAGCTTTACATGGCTCGTTACAGACTACCTTGCGTTCAGGACTCAGGACGTTGCTTCACTATTTAAAATCAAGATATTGACGAGGTGAAATTTACGGCACATGTGACGGGGTCGTATACAGCAAATGGTTTTTTGACATATCGACCAATGTCCTTACAGATCTCATAATGTGTTCAGGTATGTTTTTCGTGTACACATGAAGTGAGCCGAAGTATAGTGACAGATGCGTGCTTATGCAAGCATGGTGCAGCACACCCTTTTTGAAGCTTGAATAGGGGGTGAAGTCAAGCAATATCAGGCAAAAGAGCGAGCTGGAAAATGGATGGAACCAGCATCCAATCTTTGACTGGGATTTGTAATTAGAACATTAGCATAGTTTTTGTTTTAAATCAGATTTTGGCATAGCGTGAGCGTGAGTCTGAACCCACATAGAATTCTTATCAGACAAATTTTTAGCCAGCTAGACTTCCGAGATCGTTCAACGAACGGAAATGATTGGCAAGTCGGATGGTCAAGAGCTAAGTTTACACTGAGACATCTCTGATGAATTCGCAAGCCCGAATTGTAAAAAAATACATTATTACTTTAATCGAATGAGTCCATACTAGAGACATCCGGACAACAAGCCGGATCGACGCTGGAATCCAATAAATCAGTAAGTATAGTTGCATAATACCGTGGAAATGGATCATCTTAGATACCAGCGATTTTGCATGATGAGTGGACCAGAAGAAAATGGGTGGACATGAAGCAATTGGTCAACAGGAATTAAATTGATAAAATCTAAACTCACACAACATCAATCATTTTGCGATTTTCCACATCGTATTCCAACCACCGTCGTTCCTAGACGAAAGAATGCTTTTGCTGCTCATATACACTGTCTCTGCTGTCAAGCTCGCTGGCACCTATGCCAACAACATTAACGCATCGCCGAAAACAACCCCCCAAGTAAGTCCTACGACGCCCCACTTAGCTTTCAACTTTAGCTCTTCAGCTATTCCCGTCACTGCCGACATCGACTCCAACAATGGACAAGTCGACAACCGCGACTATTCCCATGAAGAAAGTGAAGAGAGGGCTCCTACTTTGGCAGAATTGCTAGAAGGAGTCATTAAAGAAAGTGAACAGTCTTTGCATGGAGCGGTTTGGCGTGCTTATAAAGAGTTGCCTGAAAAAGAATTTAAAGACTTGTTTATCGCGTGCAAGAGTGAAGTTTTTGATGCGGTTGCCGAACTTCCAGGCAGCCCCGAGGCTCATTTCTTTAATGGTGAAGATTTGTTAGAGGCTCAATCACTTACTCCCGAACAACATGTTAACTTCGCCAAATATTCCATGTACAAAGCCGTCGAAGGTTTTCGTGCCGAACATGGCATCTCCCAGAAAGACCTTATGCAGATGTACCATGACATCTCCCAGAAAGACGTTATGCAGATGCACGATGACATTTCTATGTCTCCTGATTACCGTTAATACCAATACAAAATAAAAAAATTTACTTTCATTATCGAGCATTGTTTCATTTAAATCATGTTTTTTGCTTTTCCTTATCGATTGTCAATGTGATACAGTAATTCAGCTTACATTAGCGTAGAGGCCTTATACTGCATGTGTGTGGCACAGCAGTATTTGAATGGCCACCAGCTTGTGATGTCTAGCACCAATCAGAAGTACCATATCGTGTTGCTAGATCAATTAGAGATGAGGTTGCTATTCACATCATTTTTAATGCATATGTTAAGGCAAGGTGTTCGTTTTTTGAAGCTGCACTTTTGCTAAGAATGAGGTGACTATTTTGTATTTCTTGCTTGATCAAGTTTGTAGATCGTGGTGGAGTACATTTGACTACAGGTTTCGATGACGATGCTGCAGGTCACACTTGATCAAGTGAAAGTCGTGATGCGATAAGATCTCTCGTACGAGACTCGATGGAAGTTTGCCCCCACTTTCACGAAATTGATACATTTGATTAAAATCGCAGGAATACAAACAGCAAAAAAATGATTGATAAGCAAAAATATTACGGTGCTTGCTGTGTCAGAAGGTCAAGATGAAGAAATATGTCACTGGTCTAATCTGCGTTCTTGGTCGGCGACAAACTGACGGGGTGATTTCGGCAATTGCAGTCGAAATGGCGTCACTTATATCAGAATAGCTAGTGGCTAAAGTCGTGTACGCGGGTGGCGTGAATTACGTTGATACCTTTGTTCAGTTAAAGTATAAATCAAACTTTTGATCGGTGATTTGCGGACGGGCGTTGCTTAGCAACAGTCAAGGAGTTTTGCAGTTTGCCAGCCACTGTAAGGCAACGAAATTGCTTAGTATGACCAAAAAAAGCTAGTTACTTTACGCAGGACTCAGTCACGTACACTCTGGATTGACTTCCGCAGTAGTTTACAACTTAAAATAACGGCTGACAGCTGCCCACATAACACACTTCACCTATCAGCTTCAAGATTACCACCACACGCCGTCTTACGCCATATTTTAACAGCGCGACATCTTTCGCTGATATGGTATTGCCAATGGCACTTTACGTTGACCTTGAGTAATGTAAACTGCATCTATAGCTCTACGTTAAATGTGTTATTCATGGTTTGAGCGATTGGTTGAACATACCTCTCGCAGGCAGACTTCTTATAATCCCTCGTAAGGAATAGAACGCGATTTCATTCTTTAGCTCGAAATTGGGTATCATTTGCACGTGGCCGCGACACAGCAGCTGCAAATTGATTCGGACAAGAATGCGATAAATGTTAAAATAGGAGAACAGCAGCCTTAGCAGCAGCCTCTGGTGGCATTCCACCTATAGTAATGGATGCTGGACTGTCGAACCGAGAGGGATAATAAAAATTCAAGTCATATCAAGTTCTGAATTATGTCAGGATCGCGTTCTATTAGGCGATTGCGCTCGACATTACACATGATGCTGTAGTCGATGGGTTATGACCATATTTAAGCGGATAAGATTGTTATTATGATTGGCGATACACGCAATTGAGGAATTGCTCCACGTGCCAGAGCACAATTATTTCAAAAAGTTGAAGATTAGCTTTCAGTGTCTGAACATCGATTGAATAAACGTTCGAACTAAAGTATTGGATATTCCATATTGCTCAAAAATCGAATAAATTGCTATTGGTAGATCTTGCAGGTAGCGAGCGGCTCAAGAACACGGTTGATGGAGAACCGAAGAGCTTGAAGGGTACGCGGGAAGTCTTGTCTTCAAGGACTCAAATATATATTAACCAGAGCCTTAGCTTCTTGGAACAAAGAACTGTGGCTTATGGCTCTCACAATATTCCGTACTGCTAGACCAAGCTCATCGAACATCTTACCAGATTTTTTGGAGACAAGTCGAATACACTTAAGTTTGCTTGTATCAGGGATGAAAAACGTTGTTTAAAAGAAACGCTTTTTACAATCAAGCTAGCAACACGAATGATATAGCTACGACTGCCCAAAACGACAAATTGAAATTCGCAGCACAAATTAGTTGTGCGTGTTCACTTACCGAAGGATTAGCAATTGTTTGTGATGAGCATACGCTTGAACAAAAACAAGCGTTGCAGCAAATGGCGCAACGGTATATTACAGCATCAATCCAAAAGATCGAACATGAGTCTTTGCAATTTTTTAGCGTGCAGGATATATCAGAGATCTTTCGTCCGCTTAAGTTACAGCTAGTACTGGAGTCTTGCGTTCTCACATTAGTAATTTCGAAACGGTAAAATTATACGAGCTTTTATAATACTTGGTGTAATCATGAATATTTGATCTGCGAATTGTACGCCTCATTCATCCTATGTGTTTAGTTCTGATCAAGTTGAGAGATCGGCTTAAACACCGCTGCATGAGTTCGTACAATTTTTTTGTAATCTGATTGATCGATTCACCACTTGCACGTAGGCGAGCGGGAAAACCACAATTCTTTCTCTCAAAAAGGATTTATTTTCGCCTTAAATACATCAATTGCGTTTATCAATTACTACCCAGGTTCTCATTTAATACAAACATGACTGCCCATAAGATCATAAAATGATACCATTCATGTATTGTTGCCGTTCCGTACGAATACACCTGGACGTGTTATTGCAGCTAAACAAGTTTGTTTATAGATGGGCAAAACTATCTGATATCCTCAATACCAAACCAAAATTCCTAAATCACCAAAACTACCGATCTTACTACCACCAACAAATGAGGTCTTTCACGGTTGCGTATATGGCATGCCAACGTTTGCCCAGTCACAAGCTTCAGATATAATTCTTGCCACTTGGACAATGGTGCGTTCGTCGTCAACAGAGAATCCATTTTTTCGTGGACAGTCAAGATCAATGAGTGCAACGACCTCACCCTGCTTGTTGAGTACAGGAGTCACAAGCTCTGACTTGGATGCATCGTCGCATGCAATATGGCCAGGATATTCGTGTACATTAGCAACACGCTGGACTGATTTCGTTCTCCACGAAGCACCACAAACGCCATTTTGGTAGCGAATTCGACTGCACGCAGGCTTGCCCATAAATGGACCAAGAAGCAGAATATGGTCATGATCTGTGGCTTTAGGGTTAGTAAGCGGTCGAACAAAGTAAAAGCCTACCCAATTGATAGAACGATTGGCTTGAAGAAAAGCATGCCAGATAATAGACGACACATTGGCAGCGTTTGCCACATAGTCGCGCTGGCCGGTGGCGACAGTAAAAGCTGTCACGTCACTCAGTAGCGTATCACTATCGATTGGAGCCAGATAATTGTCCAAGTGGGTCAAGTCTGGACAATCTGGGCTCCATCCTATATGCTCAACAAGCGTACTAATGTGGTCTTTTAATTCACCATCCGTTGTGACTGTTGCAACCTTAGCGCCATTTTTAAAGACTTTAACGTTTGGTGTCTCCACCTCCTTTGAAAATAACTTTACCAGCGACTACACGAATGTAAATGGTTTATTAAAAAGTCAAATATCTTTCGTTGCAATTGATTGACGTACGATGTCATCACGTCCGCAAAACAGTGATTCTTGACCGCGAAAAAGGAAGGCGAGCGGAACAATGAGATTCTGAAGCTCACGCTTTTGGGTGTATCCAGCCGTCGAAGGAATGGAGAGTAACACTACTGGCTTGATTTCGGATTCCGATTGCGCAGCGATCTGTGTCTCGTCCACATGCGTGGAGGTGAAGTACTGCAGTGCAGCGTCCAAACTCATCGTCATAAATTTTCTTTGTACAACACACAACCACACAAATGCTACTAAAAAAGAGAGCTGGTCAAACTTCCACTTAAAGAGAATGTTTTTCTCAAGCAATAAGTAAAACAATAGGTGGCTACAACCTGATACTTGCTGTCTAATAACATGTAATTTTGTCATGCATTTCAAATGTAGCGTGAACATTGGACATTCGCATTCAATCTAAGAAAAATGTCACGCCATTGTGACGAGCAGCGGCCAATGATTTTATCGTATATTTAATTTATAATCTGGTCAATTCATGTGTATGGGCTCGTAATCGAGTGTTCTCTATAATTTAATTTCTTGATTGATGTTGGCGTTAACACATCACTTGCCTCACTCTTCAAAGTCTTGGCAGCTTCGTAAACTTCATAAACGCTCCAATAGTCTACTGTAGACCTTAACGGCCGACTATAACAGTCTATTTACGTAAGCAAATCAATTCAATACGTTTTTCAAAAGAGATTGCGTAATGATTGGAAGAGCAACAGCCAGAATATTAATTTCCGGATCAAGTTTCCGACCCACCGCTTCCAAAACCGCAATCGAGACAACAATTGATGCGTACTTTCCCTCCAATTTCACTTGGTGAGTACAGCAAAGTTCCATTACATGGCGAAGAAGTGTTCCGACATGCACTTTTTTCAAGCTCAGTTGCCACTGCAGGGCTTCGCTTACAATTTTTTCCATTCCTGTGCAGAAAGAATTGAGATCCGTGCATTTGATTCCCAATTTCTCTCCAGATGGACTAATTCTCTCTTTACTCCTAGCCACGATAAGCTCGCCGGCCTTATATCCGTTTCCCGTTGCAACTGCATGAAACAGCTCAACAAAATTACGTAAATCTTGTGGCTCCAGCTTTGTTACGATTCCCGCATCAATCATCACAACACCTGCATTTCGAATGGCTTCAGAACGTGAGACAAAATTGTTTTTACCACCATCCTGTTCATCAAACAAAAGATTTCCTGGATGTAAATCTCCATGGGCGAAATTATCTAAGAAAACCATCCGCAAATACGCTTCCAACACAACTCGAGCCACAGCTTTTCGGCGAGGTGGCTTCATTTGTGCCAGAATCTCATTAAAGTGCAAACCATCTTCATAACTTTCAACCAATACATTTTCTGTCGTAAAGTCCATCAATGGGACAGGAAATCGAATTCCTTTGCGATGACGAAAATGCTTGCTAAACAAAGCTAAATTCTCACCTTCAATTCGTAAATTTAGTTGTCGCTCCATGAGTGATGCAAACTCTGTGACACTATCCTTTCCTCCTAACCACTGGAGTAGTGGCACAGCTTCTATTATTGCTACAAACGCATGCAAAAGCTGAAGATCCAGTGCCACCATTTCCTTTACGTTGGGATGAATAATCTTAACCGCCACTTCCTGCTTTGTCTCTCGTATGCGACCTCGATAGACTTGTGCAATGCATCCAGATCCAATCGGTTGACTATCAATTTCCAAAGTGTCCCTCCAATCTTTACCAAATGCCATTTTCAATGCATCTTCAGTCTGCTTCCACGAATGCATCGGCGCGTGTTCATGAAATGCTTCAAATCGGTCGCAAAAAGACATGGGAAACATATCCCGACGAGTACTTGCCCATTGTAAGAATTTCATTAGAGTTGGCGACGAAAATTGTGCCAGCCAGAATGCTAGCCCCCACCATTTTTCAATAAGTTTTGGCATCACAGTACCTGCTGAGAATGCAATAGGAGCAGTCAAAGTCAGTGGAAGCGCCAGACCTAACAGCTTGGCAAAGTGTAGCGTTAAACGAATCAGACGTCGCAGTGTCTGCACAAGCGACTCATTCGAGGAAGACGTAGATAATATTCTAGGGAATATACGGACCAAAGCCGCGTTGTGATGCATCCAGGTATCGCGAGCACGGTAGGAATGAACATCGGCGCAGTATTTCGAATGTGTCACGAGCGCTTGATGTGGTAATAATCGTAGCCACGATGGTGACTCAGCTTTTCGTAGGTTACGCAGGAGAAAGCGAGGCGAACGAACTGCAGCAAGAGAAATGCCGCGATTTAGCAGGAAACTGGACGCCATAAAGATTAGAACTTCAATCGCTGGCAAATATTAAATTCTTACGTAAATGTTTTACGGCAAAAACTTTTATTATTTGCGAAATACATCACAAATAAGGAGCACAATATTATCTTCTGTAGCCTGTGAATCGTACTATTCGTATGTACGTGGTTACAGACCACCATCTTTTGATAATATAGCGTACACCTCGGTATACGCACATGAGAAACCGTTTGGTGTCCATAGTTTCCAGTGTCTACAGTTGCTAAACAAATAATGTTATAGCTACACTTAAGTCCAAGAAGATGCTCTTGTGGCTTGACGATCAATACTGGACATAACACGAAATTTCAATATCAATTTTATTATAAAAAGTTATGTCCAATCCTAATCAATATTCAATAAGAGTGCGATTTGTACTTTCACCAAACGATGCATTTCTTGTCAGGATTCATAGGCGTTCCCACTGGACACGAAAACGTCTCGGCAAACTTGTTGTAGTTCATAAGTGGACCATTCACACGCCATTTTCCAGGTGAATGAGGATCGATTGTACGCAACAGCTCTGCATATTCCGGGGTGCTCTTTTCACACCAATTCTGTGCAAATGCCGTGAAGAATAGTTGACTGTCAGCTACTGGGCTCTCAGACTGAACGAGGGCACGTGCCATATATTCAACCATCGTATGGATCCTTGCATCACCTTTGGAAAACGGATATTTGTCCTTCACTACCGTCAAGTCCAAAATTTGGTCATGTTTATGCTCATGCTTCTTCCTCTTGTGCACTTTGTGCTCATGCTCTTTACTCTTGCGCTCTTCATGCCCATATTTATGCTTCTTGCTTTCATGCTCTTCATGCTTATGCTTCTTGCTCTTATGCTCATGCTTCTTGCTCTCGTGCTCTTCCTCCACATGCTTATCATGACGATGTTTTTCATCATGTTTGCGGTCTTCATCCTCTTCTTCGCGATGGTCATCTCTCTCATTTTGTTCGTACTCACCATGCTTACCCTTATGCGACACCTCATCTCGTTCGTTCTTCTTTTCACCATGCTCTCTTTTGTGCTTCGTCGCATTATCCTCTTTCGACGCTGAGTTGTCATGGTGTTTGTCACTTTTTAAATTATGCTCGTCTTTCTTGCTTCCGTCACCACGTTCATTCGAATGCTTGTTCTTCGTAATCTTGTGGGAAGGTGTGTCTTCTGATCTTGCTTTTGGCGGAGGTGTAGGTGGCGCTGACGTCGGAACGGGTGGCGCTGACGTCGGAACGGGTGGCTCTGAAACACTTGATGGAGTCGGAGTCTTAGACACAATGGGTGGAGGGCTAGAAGGAGCAGTCGGTGGAGGCAGTACTGATGGGATTTCAGTGGAAGGTTTCGTCTCAGGAATAGGCTGTGGCGGGGGCGCGACCGCAGAAGGTGACTTCTGAACGGGTGGTGGTGGTATGTCCGGAACAAGTGGTGGTGCAGGTACGGGTTGTTGCGAGGCGTTTGGTCCCCCTGGAGGAGTGTCAGGAAGATGAGGCACGACGGGTGGAGAGCTAGGGGTATCGGTTGATAGAGGTGGCACAATCGGAACACCAGCTGGAGTACCTGGCTTGGATGAAGCAGGTATTTCTTCTGGAACAGAATTTGGAGACGGGAAGTTGGCAGGTGGTATCGAAGGCACGATGACAGGTGAAGAAACCGGCCGTGGTGTATCTGGACTTTTGGTCGTTGGCGAAGTCGTTGGCGGGATCAATGAAGGAGGATTTGTCTCGGTTGTTGCAGGCATTCGGTCTTGACCAGCTTGTGGCAGTGGCGTTGGGATGGGAGGCTGAGAGGAATCCGGCTTATCAGATGGGACAGGTGGGACGGAAGGGTTTTTGGGTGAAGAAGTCACGGCTGGAACCGCTGCAGCAGGATTTATCTCTGGCGTAGCAGGCTGTTGCTTTGGAACTGGCGTGGGCGAATTTTCTTTCGTAGTCTTTTTCTCCGGCTCGCCGTTTGATGGTTTGAGCTCAGCAGGTTGCGAAGTTACAGGCACTGGATTGACTTTACTGGGAGTCGGTTGTGGCATCTTGATTTCAGGTACAGGAGGTAGCGCTTGAGGCGATGGTTTGACAGGATCAGTTCTCGCTGGTTCTTCGGAAGGAATTGGCGTCGTGCTAGGTGGCACGACTGGAGGAGCAGCGACTGTACTTTTCCATAGATGATACGCTTCAAAAGCAAGACGAATCCCTCCATTGTCAGCAATGTTTTCACCAAGCGTCAAGTTTCCGTTGACATTTCCAAGCACACGGCCGTCCTGACTCGACACCACAGGAAACGACGAATACTGCGCTACCAAGCACTGAGCCTTCGCTGCAAACTCGTTAGAAACCGATGGTGTCCACCACGAGCGAAGCGTCCCATTGGCATCGAAGTTGCGTCCTTGGTCGTCAAATCCGTGTGAAAGCTCATGACCCATGACCATGCCAATCCTAGCAAAGTTTGCTGCCGCTGGAAAGTGTTCTGCACTGTAAAAGGGAGGCTGCAGGATCGCTGCTGGGAAAACCATCTTGTTCGCGCTCGGATCGTAGTACGCATTCACTGTGGATGGAAACATATCCCACGCTTGCTTGTCCACGGGCTTATTAATCGACTGAATAGTCTCAGCTGCACTTTGCTGCAAAATTTTTTTCATATTGTCGAAGAATGCGTCAGGTTTCAGCTGAAATGGAAGCGGCTCTACACTGTCTGGTCCACCGATGTAGTTTTTGACATTCTTTAACTTGTCTACCGCGGCTTCGTATGTAATTTTATCCAGCCACGATTCCGTAAGTAGCAAAGCTTTCAATGACTCTTCAATCTCTGTCAATAAAGCTTGTGCTGCCGCTTTTGTATCAGGTCCAAACACTTGTTGCATGTAGTATTTTCCGACTTCATCTCCCAGGTAATTCGTAGTCAATCGTTCACAAAACTGGTTACGAGGAAGAAGAGTCTTGGCGCCTTGGATAGCTCCATGAAAATCATGACTTGCACGACGGAAGTACTCACCTAACAGTGCCCCTAATGAGTCAATGAGATGGAAACTCACGTAGTATTTAAGCTGTGATAGCCTCGATTCATCTTGCAACACTTTGTTCTGTGCATCAAAGAAACTAGGCGTCGCAATGATCGCATGGATCATCGGAAAAGGCTCAAGCTTGTAAATTCCGTTAAGATATGCCATTAGAAATGGATATCGCGTTGCAATGTCAGGAAATGGATACGCTGTACTGGTAGTCAACGGATTTCTCAATGCTGCAGCGGGCAGTGAGATCTTGGCAAATATCGTCTCAGTCTCCAGCACAGAGTTGGCAAACTCACTTGCATTGTGTTCGTTAAGGTCATTAATTGCAAAAACTTTGGTGACGTAGTCTACAAAGAGTCTCGCGTACGCACCCACTTTGTCTGGCTCGAGATAATACTCTCGCGATGGAAGTGTGAGTCCCCCTTGAGAAAGTTGGAGGACGTTAGTATCTGGGTCTTTTGGGTCAGCACTGACCGAAAGACTAAAGAATGTACTGATCCCAAGCGATTGATCCACTTCACCCGCTATTGTCATCAATTCTAGCGTTGAATTGGCAAGGTGGATCTTATCAATGAATGAGGCTACATAGTGAACCGCGTCAGTGTCCACTTCGGGACCACTAAGACATGAATGGTACAAGGGTCCAATTTGCGGTGGATTCTGATCAAAGATGTTTTGAAGTGTCTCTTTGTTGCGCTCGGATATCACGTCGAAGGATGAATCGATGATAGGACGATCGACTGGAATATCGTGAGTCTTGAGCCATCCACTGCATGCATATTGGTAAAAATCCACACAAGGGTCGACTGTAGGATCTTTAAAAGCGTCAATACTGGACCAAAACGCTACCTCGTCAGCGTTATCCGAGGTCGAGGGCGAGGTCTCATTGAATGAGACGGTCACGTTGTCAACGTCGACGATAGCCGATCGCTGCAGAAGGAAGCACAAGACGCCGAAACTAAGCACGCATACGAGCACATACTGCAACGCGCGACGTTGGAAGAGAGGTGGATTTTGTTGTCTGCTTTCGACTAATAGAGGTGTGAACTCGTTCACTTGAGGCATTGCGCTCAAGATTGCAAATGAGGAACTTCATGGATACGGCGTTAGGACGGGTCAAGATTCCATTCGGGTTGAAGACAACCCATTTGGCCTGTTTTGTAAAGATTAATTCCTGACAAAAAATAGAATTTGTGTAAAAAAACATGTCCAAATCGGTTTTTTGTGGGAGAGAATGAAGAATCCATATCTAAATAGTGCATTTAAGGGTTGCATGCACGCATCACAGATTTTTGATCAAGTTTGGAAGATTCTTGATGGATAAGTCTCTCGTAAAAGCTACAAAATTGGCGCGTCTCTTCTTTCGGACAGGACTTTGGCTTTAAAAATTTATAGATTTCAATATTCATATTTATTTAGAGTAACAAATGATCAACTAAATAAGTATTTTTTTATACCTCTCAAAAATCATTTGTGGTATACCGTACATTATACCATCATAAAATGAATAGTACAGTAATAAAAATAGCCACCACTCATCTAGAAGGCAAAGTGGTCGAATATCAAAGATCACGGCCTGCGTTAACTCAAAGTGAGTTAAAACTATGAGATCTAACAGTGACGGCAGATGATGTATATATAATGATATAAGTACTTAAGGTTTCTATTAATTATAGCGCAATATCATAGCTGCGTAGCCTAAAAATGCGCTGTTGTCATCTGCTCTATCGTCAGCAATCGATTAAGTGATTAACTTTACTGTACGATCATTCGGAATGACACGATGATTGTGACCGAGACCAAAGGCAGGAAATTAATTACGCTTGATATGACAACCATGCCGAAGCATGCCTTAGTTAGCTCTAGGCTTCAAGATAACTCGACTGCATCAATAGCCTTGCAAGACTACCTTTTATTACACTTTCGCGAACAGCTTGTGATTTAGTGAGGGATCTATTGCAGACTGTTCAACTACTAGCAAATTCCTTCGTGCGCCATGCACAAAACCGACTGAGTTCTGGTATATTCACTTGTTAATTGCAATACGTCATGATTATCTTTTCTAGGAAGGTCTACTGGACTTTGCGAGTTCTTCATACAGCTTACTACACAACCTTAAGAAATTACGGACGGGACGACTGAGCCGCTAGGGTCTTAAGCTCCAAACTTGCCATCAAGCTCAAGTTCAATATAAATTATACCACCAAGTTGGTCGTGTTTCATCTCAGTGTGTCTCTCGTATGCATTATCGCGCCTGCGTCAGTAGGATTTGTACACAATGTGCTTGCTTACTCGACTTGAAGTCGAAATTGTATCGAGATCCAATGGTGATTATAATCAAGCCATGATGAGTATGAACCAGTAATTATTGAGCAATAGCAAAGACCTCGTTTTACTCTCCAACGTTGCTAAATTTATTTCTATAAAGGCACTCAATACATCTAATTTGTAAGAATTTTTCGTTAATATAACTTATAAATCCCAGCAGGTAGGATGGGAATTCGGGGCACTAGCGCAAACCAGGATGGACGCTACTTTGCGCAAGAGAAGAAGCTGTTGGCCAAAATGTCATTTCCTGAGTGTTTTGAGCAGCACGTGGACATGCGCAAGGTACAGCGTGAGGTTATCAATCAATGGATCACTGAGCGGATCACCCATTTGCTAGGTTTTGAGGACGATATTGTGGTATCTATGGCCATTAATCTTCTAGAACCGAAAGTCGACGTAAAGTTGGATCCAAAGCAGTTGCAAATGACTCTAACCGGCTTTTTAGAAAAGCAAGCGGGTCCTTTTACGGAGGAATTGTGGCAACTATTGCTTAGTGCCCAGGGCAACCCTACGGGAATTCCCACTATCATCTTGGACAAGAAAAAGATGGAACTGCAGAGTATTGCAAAGGAGAAAGATAATCTTAAAAAGGTGCTTGACGCGAAACGAAAAGGACACGAGAATGAGAGTAGAGGACCAAAAGAGGACACGACGGATCGACCAAGTTTGCGGGATCGTGGGAGGAGACGATCCAGGAGCTTCCAACGACGTCCACGAAATCCTCCAAAAGTTATTCACAGTCCAAGTCGATCAATGAGTGAAGAAATCCAACCGAAAAGTTTGCAGAACTCACACAGACGTCGATGCTCACCAAGTCCACTCAAACGCTCTTCAAGTCCACGTAAATACTCGCTTGGTCTTCGCAGACGTTCTCCTAGTTCACGTAGACGGTCGTCTAAGTATCATCGACGTTCTTCGAGACAACCTAGACGCTCTTTGAGTCCTCGACGACGCTCGCCTAGGTCCAGCAAACGCTCACGTTACTCTTCTCGTGAGCATTCGAGACGTCAAATTTCTCGTTCTCCTTCGGTAAAGCGGCGTGACAGATATCGGTAAGTGGTATAGTTATGTCATTAGATCAGTTTTACCCTGCGTTATACTCATCATCTCGATTGCCTTTCAGAGTGCACAATCGACGGTCTGAGCGAAGACAAAGAAGCTCAAGAAGGGAGATCCGGTATGTGGTATAAAAATCTGTCGCTGCAATCATCTACTTAATTACGTTGCTGTGTCATTTGTAGAAGTCGCCGCACTTGGCATTCGCCATCCCTTTCTTCGTCCGTATCACGCCATCGTTCGCCGTCTACTTCACGCTCGCCGTCGCTGCAACGCCGATCCAGCAGAAGAAGTCGAAAGGAATCGACTGATAGTGGATCAGATAGCGAATAGTGATGCTATCACGATAAAGTGCACGATTACGATTTTGAGTTAAAAGGAAAAATTAGTCACTTTGGCCAATATCCAAGTGTCTACCCTTGCGACACCGTTGTATTTATTTGATGCGAGTGTTGTCAATAAATATGTGCCGGTTATGGAGATACAGAGATGCGAACTTAAGGGCATCAGAGTAGAGTGACTCCATCGTATCAGTGCTCATTTCTTTTTCTATATATGATAAGCTCTAAACGAGTATACTTGAGTACGATGAGAACTTTTTAGCGTAATCAATAGTGTTGGTGACATCGTAGCTAGGCTCGAGTGGACTGATTAAGTCGCTCAACAGTTGTGACTGACAAATCAAGAAACAGTCGCGAAAGATGAAGGTCAAAGTTACTAATACTTGTTGCCAGCCTTTTGACTCAAAATATAGGAAATGAAAAGATTGCTTGTCGACATGTGGGATAGTGAAATACATCAGAAGACTGCAGTGAATCAATAATGTGTAATACAATCGATGACCCCAAGACATGTGTAGCTAGCTGCTCATATCTTAAATATGTACACTTGATTGTAACTCCTTTATAAGCTTCAAAAAGCACCGCTGATGTTGGAGCATCACCTCGATCGACAATCTCAGTTGTTACTCATGTTTAATTATTGAAATGCCTCGACTGGTAAATCGCTCGAGCTCGCGCCACGAATTCTTTTGATAACCTTCCATCGAAATATCTTGAATCATCAACCCTTTCCGTTGAATGATATGCCCGATACGTCTTCAATTTGATAAGTTGTAGAGGTGTTTCGATGCTATAGTAGCAAATATCGTGTTAAATCTTCCAAAGTCGCACCGAGTATGGAAAATACCAAGCCGTGTTGCTGAGATTGTGTGTTCGAATATGGGCGTTTGATATCGCACGACAGAGTTGGTCGGTACATGCGAACAATTAAGACTATCGATCTGGTTGATACGAGGTAATTTTGGAATTCTATTGAGAAGTCGTGCTATTCATGTAAAGTTTTGATTATAAGTGCATTTCTTTACGTTTCGGCGTGGACACACTGTTACTGTCATCTTGTGAAACTGATTGCTTTTTGATATTTATGTATGCAAAAAGAAAATGTAGCTGCAGATATACGAGAAAGTTTAGGCTGAATAATGGTACGAAAATATTTTTGGCGTTATTCAGCATCAGAATTAGTTTTGTTGACGTGCATACAGCGCAACATGAAACGATAAAACCACTTTAGAAATGCACGAAATGTGCTCTGCTGGCAAATGTCAGTACTTGCTATCTTAGACAACAAAACGTTTATCTTGCAATCTACACTACGACGAGGACTGGCAGTCGATACTAAAACGGTGAAATGAAATGACGGATATTCTTGTTTGAATACGTAACTTGCGGTTAAAGATAGACAAGCAGCTTAGATGATGTGTAGCTTTGCGCTGGATTTGTCAACGACCACGCATAATGTTCTATTAATTTTTTTATTCTTATGACATCCAAGATATCAAAAAGCGTTG
>NW_020187213.1:1276656-1291585 GCF_900000015.1 Plasmopara halstedii
TGAATAAAGGGTTTGTCTGTGTTGGACTATATGTGGATGACATGATTATCGTAGCAAGAACCAGCGAAGAACTAAATCAAGTCAAGGACGTACTCAAGGATGCTTTTAAGATGAAGGAGTTGGAAATCGATGACGACAGGTCAGCTGGAACTTTTATGATCAAGCAGACTCGATACATCGGCGACGTGGTCAAGAGATTCGGTCAACAAGATGCCAAGAGCGCGGATAACCCATGCGCATCAGGGTTGAAGCTGTCATTAAAGCAGTCGCCAACAACGGAAGAGGAATGGTCGGCAATGCGATCCAAGCCTTATCGCTCTTTGGTTGGATGCTTGCTGTACATAACGACATGTACTCGACCGGATATTGCGTACGTGGTAACACAGCTATCACGATTTACGAAGAACCTGGGACTACAACATTGAAGCGCAGCAATTCGAGTGGTAAGGTACCTGAAGACTACGAGTCAAATCAGGATCGTTAACCGAGGACGTGGGAGCGTTGTGGTTAAGACATACTCGGATGCAGATTGGGGCAGCAACACCGATGACAGACGTTCGGTTTCAGGAGTTATGGTCATGATTGCGAGCGCACCAGTGGTATCCAAGTCGAAATCTCAGCGAACGGTTGCGCTAAGTTCAGCGGGAGCTGAGAATATGGCTCTCAGCCCTTGCAGGCAGGAAGTTCTTTGGACGTGGGCAATGCTAAGAGACATGAGACGCGAGCAAGTTGAAGGAACACAGGTTTGGGAATATAACCAAGGTGCGTTAGCTAATAATGCCGGATACCACGCTGGGACGTAGCATGTGGACATCAAGCACCACTTCATTCGCGAGAACGTGCAAGGAGGACCGTTGAAGATCGACTATAGTGATACGAAGATTCAGCTAGCGGATATGCTGACGAAGGCACTTGGTACCGAGATGCTAAATTATCTGCGCGAAGCCTCCGGAATCAAGGTCAAGTCAGCGACAAAGCACACGCAGCATTAGCGGTGAGTGGGAGTGTTGAGATTGTACCGCTGAATGCATGTTGAACAGGCAGATGACGTCACCATATTTATGAGCACGCCACAGTAAGTAATTACATAATGATTGGCATTCATTGGTCTAGTTAAATCAGGATGCTTATAGAATCTTCTAGAAGAATCTAGAAAGACAGGCTTAGAGGTAGCACAGAGTAGCGAACTAAGGACCTAAATATATTCACTTCGGTTTTTTCCTTCTACTAAACAAGGTTGGTACCATTGAGCTTTGCTTAAATTCCGAGGTTCAATATGAGAAAGTGTACGTTCGTAATAAAAAACATATTTTGCTACAGCCACCATTACCAAAATGGACCACGTGTCACAGACATTCCGGGTCACACGTCGTAGCGTAAATAGACCATTTTTGTCACAATTTATCAAGGGCACAAATTATTCTAGGCATCAAATATTAGGTCGCAATTCAATCTGGTAGTAGTCAATCATTGTTCCAGAGCGTTATATGACCAAATCCCAGTGTGAACTAGAAAGCGATCATCGTACTACGAGATTTAGTCGGCCCTAATCTCAAACCTAGTGTCAAATTCGCCCGTGCCGGATGTTCCTCTACCTGCTGCATATTCGAGCACGTTGCTTGACAAGCCGCCTAGAATGGTGCAGTCTTGCAACCGACGTTATGCTAGTCTTGTTGGCAAAGCGCTCTCTTTAGTGATACATCGAGCCCAACACACCACCTGCTTCTTCTTCACAAAACTAAACAAATTTTTGATTGATGACTGATCAAGGCCTCTATCGGGTTTAAGCCTCCACAACATTCACTCGCTCATTATCATATGAGCTTGACGCACCGTGCTTTTTCCTCGAAGCGAGGAGCGAGAAGACACCCCTCAAAAAGGTGTTAAAGCGGACCGATCTCAATAAGCTCGACAAGCTTGTAGAGCCATATCACGACAGGATATATCTGTGAGAGGCAATGCTGAATGTCGCTGTGACTGATGTGTGCGTCAACAAGTATTTTTCAATGTAGCAGACATCTACCAGATGTCTCTTGACACTTGCAGGATGTTGACGTCGAGACAAACCTTGTTATCGCTTCTTATCTGTGATATCGATAGCTAACTTGCCGGTACAGTTACGAGCAAGTCGCCGATTTGAAACAAGGCGGAGTCCCACTCGCCATAGGAAAAGCGTTGCTTGGACGACCAATTTTTTTCTTCAGGGGAGATAAAGACAGGGGACGTTGTGTTGTTAGAGCAACGACACCCGCATAATCTTTTCAAAGTTTGGCTTCAAGCTCTTTTCTTCGGATGATGACTTGCCCCACCGCTCTGCTCAGATTATGAGTTGATCTGAATTAATGAACGTATCAATTTCGTTCGACATTCTTAAAACTATACACATCACGTACCATTCACTCTAAAATAGACTGCTTATTATCACTATAATAGCGTAGATTTATATCAATCACATTTCTCGACTGAATTTCAAAGCATCAACATCTGATCGACAAGCTTATAAGTTTTGCAGCTGGATCCCGGGAGCTTTCTCTTCCTTGCGGCGCGTCGACGCTGTGCGATATGTGGTCAACATTGACCTGAATCATTTTTTGATGTGCCTTCTGAGCCAAGTCGTGAGAATTGATTTGAGGGATCACAAGCGGCTCACTTCCTTACTTTAGAGTAGAAATTAGCTCTACTCAATTAGCGTACCCCAGACGATGGTTAAGAAATTACTTTGACCTCAACCTTATGATTCAAACAGGATCGTAAGAGCGAAATGACGGTGCAAAATTAGTAAGAATGGAATGGTTTTCAACCTCTTCAAATATAAATGTGTTATTTATTCCTTTCTAGCTAAAAATATAATCGGCTCAATGCAGCGAGGTCGCAAATCGACCTTATAAAGAACACAGGCGCGAAGACGAACAGCGCATAATAAAGCTTGTTTACCCACGACAAAATCATGTGTACTTCGTGTGTTCTAGATGTGCATGTTGATTTGCTCATTCTGGATTTTAGCCAAAGCCTTGCGTACTTGGCGCATCCCGCTCAGTCTTGTAGATATAAAGTGTTCACATTCCAAAGTGTAGCCGGGATAATTTCAGCAAGTCGAACCCTATTGAGGGGCTATCCACTCAAAACCGAAGCCAATTCGTGGTGGCGTCATGGACGCATAGGAGTAAAGGGGCTGATGGCAAGCATCTCAACAAAAATTTGGCAAAATTTTGCTCTGAAATGCGAAGCTCTATCCGAGATTATGGTCATCGGCACGCCTTGATAGCGAAGCTTATCAACGAACAGCTTTTTGAGGCTAACCGTAGCGAAAACGGCTCGACAACTACAGCAACACCGGTATAACCGATCACCACTCTTTTTACTTTTTAGCTGGCAGGTACTGTAATAGGGACATAGCTCATCAATCCCAGGAACACTTTGCTTCATTAAACTATAACAGTGCATCACATGGTGCGGCGGGACCGTACATCGCTGTCTAGTCTCGTCTCATCGATGCGCGGCATCATCACCAAGTAAGCGCCAGTCAATAACGATTGTGCTGTTAACAGCTATGCAGGCCGACCTTGTAACTGGGTTTCAAGAGCCCTGGTATTAAGGGTGTAGGACACACAAGATGGTGTGATCATACTATTGTGTGGGTTGCAAGGTAGATAGATACTTGAGTGCCGAACAGTCTGCTGTACAGTATACGAGATCAACACTAATGCACGAAGCATGCCTATTTTGATGAAATTTTCTGTTTTAAGTGAATTTCTTTCGCACAAAGTCTTCTCCTTCATACACTTTCCCTGGCCTAGTACAAAATTAAGTGAGGCGTATGTATAAACTATCCGGGCAATTAAATATTTCTAAGCTGTAACTAACCGTCATACTAACTTCTGCAAAACTAGTCCTGTTTGTGCATAAAATCATCTTCTATCTTGATTCATTTTAGTGTACCATTTAAAGGTGTTTCACTTCTGTGTATTTCGCCCCCATTAGCAACAGCTAGTGTGTGTACCACTTCTTGCAAATCAGCAATGTACTATCTTCAGTTATCTGTTTGTAGTAAAATGTATCACCTTTTGCAAGGTTCACGATTGTCGGTTTTGCCTCTGCACTCTCTTCAAATGGTGCTCACCCTGGCGCCGGCGCTGTGGTTTCTTGCGTTCTGTACGACTGTCAGATCGAACAATTCCCCGTCTCATTTTAATGGCTTTTCAAGCGACCGATATGAACGATTGAGTCGCGCTGATCCAGAGCAAGTGATGCCGCTTGTTATCGGACTCATCCCAGCCGACTTTGGCAAGCTTGAGCAAGAGCTTTACCGCGTGTCCGACCCAACGTACGTCTTTGATAGCTTAACTAAATGTCCGAACTCTTTTGACGGTGAGAGACTGCAGGCACATTGCATACGGCCAATATCTTACACGAGAGCACGTAGATAAGCTTTCGCAGCCAGCTGATGGTGCTCTTGATGCTGTGCATCGGTGGGTAGGAAAATACACTCTGGATGGCAACATCGGGACTTTTTCTGCTACGTCAAATTTGTATAAAGTTCCTATGAAGGTCAAGCACGTTGAGCGTCTACTGCGTACACATATCTATAACTACGAGGCACAGCCTGATTCTATTCCCGCGCAGGCACGGCGGAGACTGATGCGAGCAGCAACAGATGTGTCAGTACCGGAGCATCTACATGATTTTGTTTCGTTTGTAAATGTAAATACACATCCATTGAGACTGCGAGCTCGTGGGGCCGCCTTGTCAATGGCAACATCTCCAAACGTTGTTGCTGGCGGTACTTTGGCAGTGATTCGACAGAGATATGGTATCTCAGACAACCTCGTGGTCACGAACGCAAGTAATTCGCAAAGTGTGCCATCATTTTATGATGAAGCATACGATCCTGCTGACTTGGTCAAATTTTTCTCCCAGTTCTTGCCGAATGAGGGCTCACCAAGGATAATCGAAAAGGGAACTCGAATCAATCGCCCGGAGTTGGCAAGCACTGAAGCATCGTTAGATCTGCAGTACATTACTGGTGTTGCTCGCAATGCTAAGACGTATGTGTGGAACATGAACGGTAGCAATCCATTTTCGTCAGAAGATGAGCCATTTGTCGAGTATGTACAGGATGTGCTTGAAATGGAAGACCCTCCTCTTGTTGTGTCAATTAGTTACTCGGATGATGAAGAACTTATTTTTGACGTCTCAGCAGGGTACGCTCGTACGTTAGATACTTTGCTTATTAAAATGGGCCTACGTGGAATTACTGTTCTCGTTGCGAGTGGAGACGACGGTGTCACTGGATTACGGCCGGAGCTTCATAAAGAGCCAGTGGAGGACATGTGCAAGCAAAGTGGACCACAGTGGCCGTCTTCGAGTCCATACATTACCACGGTTGGCGCTACGATGATCCTTCCGTACATTCCAGAAGTTGCACAAATGTTTTTTCTCACGAAAGAGGAGGTCATATGCAGTGCTGAGTTGGGTGGAATTATCACTGCTGGTGGCGGATTTTCGAATGTTTATGCACTCCCAGAATACCAGCGCACTGCTGTTGAAAGATACTTGAAATCACGGGATATACCTACTGCTCCAGGGTTTTTCAACGCTAGTGGTCGGGCCTATCCGGATGTAGCAGCCTTAGGTGCAAACTTTCTCATTTATCTAAAGGGTCGTCTCGCGTCAGTGTCGGGAACGTCTGCATCCACCCCAGTGCTGGGTGCCATGGTGACCCTATGGAACGACTTGCGGTTGAATGCTGGCAAGAGTCCACTTGGATTTCTAAATCCACTATTCTACTACCTTGCCGAGACCCATCCCGATGCGTTTAACGATATCATCATCGGTAATAACGCCGCGCCGCGTGGGGGTCATACTCCGTGTAACGATTCGTTTAGTGCTGCTGCTGGCTGGGATGCAGTCTCCGGGGTTGGAACACCCAATTTCTCAGTGATTTATAAGTTCATCGCAAATCTTGAAGATCACTTCAATATTTCTCAATCGAATAAATTAAAGGACTCTGATTCTGCCGATGTGATATCTGATGGAATAACGGAAAGGCACGACTCGCGTGAAATGAGTATTTTTACCATGATGCTTTTGGCGGCATCAGTGCTTGCAAACATTTCCGTTGGCATTGTTGTGATGGTTAAGATGGTGAAACGGTGGAGAAGCCAGTATATTCCCCTTGAAGATGATAATGCTGATAAGCAATTTATTCATACCGATCCTGGTTCGACGACAAATGTCACGATTCAGTTGGAGTCAGAAAGCGATAGCAGCAGGGGAGACAATATAGAATTGAGTGAAATCAATTTAAAGTAAACTTTTGTACCTGCAAAGTTTTATGTCATGAGTGACATGTTAAAAATAGTTGTTCTGGTGTTTCGCTTGGAAGAAGGCAGTCGTACAGCAAATGTACCATTGGCGCGGTGCATACTTGTGCCGAAATGTGAGTCAAACTTGAAATGGTAACGTTGACGATTAGACTAAAGCAATAAATTACGATCTTTTATTGCTTCCCTTCCGATCACGACTTGCCTGATGCTGTATCAGCGAAGTTGATTTTTTTTAGTAAAGTGTGATCACACTATCTTTTTCGGTTTGGAAAAGCTGGATAGTGAAGTCCTGGGCATGGAAGATGATGTGCAAGGTAATAATGACTTTGCCCAAGGCAATGGGTTTTATTCAAGTGCTTCCGCAGCTCGAATTCTTGTAGCCCATGGAAATCTAAAAATGACATTTTTCGAGTTGAGCGATATGAGCGAGCAACGTAACACTGCTTCATTCGTGCGTGCCGTAGAGGCGGTTTCTTCGTGGGTCATCCTTCTGCTGTAAGCGATCACTCGTTGTAACTTAATGTGTATCGACATCGAAAAGATGTGACAAATTTTTCTTGCTCGTTAAACTTCGCAATTCTTCGTAGTATTTCTCTACGGAAAAACTGAACCCACTTCCACCTTGAATTTGCTACTGGCATACGAAATCTTTCGCGCTAAGCTTCTATTTGCTTTCCACTCATTATTTCTTGCACAAAAACACAGTGCGATATTAGCTGACGAGACGAAGCTATTTTACATTTTTACGATACCTTGTTTCATCTAATAAAAAAGCCCTGCCGTGCATATTAGTTCTAAGAAAATATGTACGTCCCTAATGGACAGACCTAACTTTAATTCGGTAAACTATGCGGATGTGGTCCTCTCGCCTAAAAAGCCGCCCCTCGCAGTTCAACTAACTGTTCGCGAGACAGTCGCAGATCCAAGGACGTCTCCCATCGGCACATTTGTTCAAACGAATCATGCGTAAGTTTCACTTGTTGCAACACTTCTTCTGCATTTGGATGTTCGACAAATTTCAGCGTTTTCGCAAACGTGTGACATACATTCTGCACAGCGGCGAAACACGCATCGCGTTCAGCCATTGAGTCGCCGATAGAGACAAAGTTAAAGTACGTTGTAGATTGCCTATATGTCCGTGTTGTATTTTGAGATGCAAAGCACTTAAGTGCAATTAGTTGCATCACTTCTTGCTTCCAAGTGGCCGAATCTCCACCAACACCAAAATTCTGCTCGTACCAACTGCGCGCGGATACAATATGCACATCGTCGAGGGCTAATACACTCTGAACGGAGGGTAAGTATAGTGCAGCTGACATTTCGACCCATCCATGCTCGGCTGCAGTAACGATAAATATGGGACCATAGGCCACAGCCTTCTGTAGCAGACATGCCACGTGTTCGCCCACAAGTGCGAGGACTTCGCGTTGCTCAGATGTAATGTTAATATTGTGGCCACGGTACTTGGGTAGTAAATTCTGCGCATGTAGCCAAGAGCTAGGACACAATGTATCGTCCCAGTCGAATACGACTACAGTGCGGTCTTTGACAGAGCTGGGGTTGGCACTTGCGGGGCGACGCTTCGGAGCTGTGGCTGTCACGGGTGACACGGGCCTCATGGGTCGCAAGGTCTCGACCGCGGAGGAGGCAAACGCCATGACAAGGGTATTAAAGCTGATGTGGTGGTGGTGCGGCTACTGTGGCGTGTTGAGGTGTGGTGGAGGTGGTTCTTAGCAGATTTTTTCTTTAGCCAGAGAGAAGAAAAAGAGATACCAGAGACATGTGCCGGCCTCACAATTATACACTGCGTACGTAACTCGAGCAGAAAAAAGCCTGTGCATTTGAAGCGGCGCAAAGCGTCTATTCTCTCTGGACGCTTATGCAACGCTCGTGATGGATCCGGACAATATGCTCAACAGCACCTTGCACTGTCTTATGACTATTGCATGTCATGGTTTGAGGTCCGACAAGAAGCGATAGCGTGCCACGCATTACTTTATCACAGGCTATGTAACAGCACATATAGCGTAAAGTTGTCTTTGCCAAAGACGGGTTTCTGAGTGAGGCGCAAAGAGCGTTGTCAGCCGATTTGTTTACCCAGATGTCAGCCGCTAGCAACGGTAGTAACTTCTAGGGTCGCAGCTGGAGCCCTACGTATAATCGTAGCTTATGAAAATAGTAGCATTGTAAGGGACGTCCTTAGTATGTAATTGACACTGCTTTGGCGCCAGTAATGCGGAGGATGCTACTTAGGCTGAGCAGTCAAATTTAGACATACAGTAAGCTCACGTAGTTGCTCATGGTGTTGCGCACATGTTTCGTCTTGATGCTTGCGACCAGAGCAATTCAGATATCAAAGCCACACACAAAACAAAAGAGCTTACACTTGACCTGCCTGACTGCAAAAAATTTTCAGCGTCTGGACGACACACGACAACTGTGTGAGTTACATGAACACACGAAGTTTTCAATAGGGAGAATAAGCGACGATTTTGTGACGTCAGTCGCCATCTTCCGACCCTGTCGAGCCAAAATGCTATCGGCTCTTACAAAATGGACACTATGCATGACAAACAGCCAGTTATTAGTGTCGGCACACGGACCAGATTGCGAGAAGCGTGTCCATTGTCCGATTCGTCTGTCTCACGATGCTGTTTGCAGGCATTAACCAAGCCCAATTTAGATTGCAAATTACTGAGATTTGTCAACTTTTTAACTGAACCGCGCAGGTTTTTGCGTACTGTAGAGCACGAGGTCACCCCAGCCACAATTTTGGTGCAGCGCGATGGAGATATCAAATCACTGCCTCATTCTTCGGTCCTCCGTGCGACAAATATACTGCCATACTAAGCAATATGTATATAATCAGTGTATACATTATTAACGATGCCTGAAAACGAAAACTCTACCAGAACTTGTCTCGGATGTATGAAAACATACCCATCAAGTTAATTTTGATGAGCACCAAAAAAAACGTAAATAGTAGTGAGTAAGATCTGTAATCTGATAAGATCCGGCTCTAATTAATAGAGCTGATATTCATCAACAGTTTGTGACATGGTGTCACAATGTTTTTTCTACTGATATAAAACATAAGTTTACTTAGGAAAAATTAACAAAAGGTATGATCATTGGTTATTCAAGTAGATAATTATTACGAGTTAAAATCCTTACCGACAAGTGAAAGATTCAACATCCACAAACCTACTAAAACATAGGTTTACTTTGGAGAAATTAACAAAAAGATGATCATTGGTTATTCAAGTAGATAATTATTACGAGCTAAAATCCTTACCGACAAGTGAAAGATTCAACATCCACAAACCTACTGATTCTCAGATTGTGAATTTGGAACATTTGTCATCAGCAAAGTGCCAGAACTTGAATATCAATATCACTTGAAAACTAGAGCAAAATTGCCAACATTCTCAGCCTATTATATCTATATTTTCTGTCACCGTTTTTAGAGAAGTAATAAGTTATTTCGTGAAGGTGTATGGAACTGTGCGTAATATTAGATTAGATATGATTTTCAAGCACCCAACCAAAGAGCTCAGTTCGATTGCGAGTGTGGTGACAAACATAACGCCATACTTACATCCAAAAAACGAAACAAACAGAATAAAGGGATTACGGAGTGGTATCTGATAGCCAGGAAACAAAGATCTAAAATCTTAAACGACTGAGATTGAACACGAGTAAAAAACTTAGATCTCAATTGCAGACACATGAAGAATATCTAAAATGTTATATCTTGATTAATTTCGTTATCTCACTAGTCCATAATGATGAAGACAGCCAGCAACAGCAATACTCTTTTGCTCAATCTACTCGCGACCGGTGATAACGTTGAGTTTGGTGTAAATTGGAGGTAGCTGCTAACAATAGTACAAGGTAATTATTACAGCTTATAATCTATACATGTGTAATCATTACAGCTTATAATCTGTCAGATTTATAATAATCTGTACATGTGTAATTATTACAGCTTATAACCTGTCAGATTTAAAAGTACCTGTGTTGGCGATAAAAGGTGCGCAATCGCAACATGCAGTCCCTTAATTTAGAGCGACACTATAAACGATGCCGAGTTTTTCAACGCTCGTAGAATGCTTGTGCTGACATGCAATTTCTCTGTCAGTACGAAAAACTCATTGTGGAGACTATTAAAATGTTCTTGAAACTATAAATAGTTTGGTATGTAATTCTAAGATTATAAAACTATAATTTATTCGAAAGATAAAATTACCAGCAATTTCTGTAGCCTTACATGTACGCCATATAGAATAATGCACCCATGCATCAACGATCTGAAAAACAGCTGACTAAATGCAACCCAGACGCTAGCTGTGAACTGACGTGCTCAAATCTCGATTTAACACAAAACTGCTGTCCATTGCAACATCTTATCTAGCACGTCCTGAACTATTGTGTAAACGCGAACTACATTACTCGATGGAGCTTCACTTAGGAATGGTCCGTCGGTCACGTGGTGCGATGCGCATATTTGCATTATATAAAATAGTACAAGAGATACATTGAGTAAAACATAGAATTAATCCTAAATTAATGTCACTCTCGAGATAGAAAAGCAAACTCGACCTAAGAGGCTCTCGGTTCCGCTCCTGGGAAAAACGCACAAACCCATCTTCTTCGTTCGTGAACGACGATTCTTGAGCCAAAGGAAACGGCAATTGCGTCACACTTGGAAACACATGTCGTCAATTCGGCAACCGACTATAGATTCGGTGCTCGAGTTGTTTACCTATCTGTATCGGGGGCAACAAGAGATCCTTTTCCATAGTTGCCCCCCAGCGAAGCAGAGTAGTGGCGACCCAAGGGCCAGAAAGGGGAAATGTACATCAAATATATAAATCCGCTGGTGAGACAGCTCCAGGAGCGCCCAAACAGGACGTCGGTGAGAGTACTGATAGCTTTCAGCTACAGGCGGATAATGTCATGCGTTCAGACGTTTTAGGGCGTGTACCTAAAATTTCCGTTGGATGAGTCAAGATGACCATGAATTCGCCATACTCGAGATTGAGCGACAGCGCATTTGCAGCGGGGCTACCGTAGCTCTTTCGCTTAGAGGAAGTTAAGCGTAGGTCGGTGAACTTTGTTCTATTCCTAGAACCAGTACGAGTGTGGCGGATCGCAATCCGCTTACTTCCAAAGTAGCCACAACCTTAAACAAGGCAAATAAACTCTTCAGCTCAAAACGTCAGCTGTATTTCTCGATTTTATTTGCGGCAAAGCCGCCTATGTCTAAATCTATAGGTTTTAATAATTTAACATAGTAAAACCTTACTAAAATGCATAGTCACTGGCAGTCAGCCACGCACTGACTTCTTGTTTGGGTATAGTCACACCGTCTTGTGTAACCCACACCCTTGTATGGTTACACCATCTTGTGTGACCCACCCCATCATACCAGGGTACATGAAATCTCGTTACAGCATCGCACTAGCGATCTCCACGCCGAAAAGCCGAGCACTTACTTTCAGTACCTCCGTAAAAGAGCCATTTCGAATTTGTGATGTGTTGAAGCGACATATTTTGTGAGTGTTCGCACTTCTTAACCAGGTCTACCGAGCGCGCACCAATTTCTTGTCTTCCTTTATAAATTGGCGAGCGCGAAGATACCACGTCCAGTCGTTGAGAACGCTTCTCGCCATGAGGCGGCCGAACCGCGCCCGTAGGCGGCAATACTTACCCTCTTCATGGGGTCTCCGAACATTTGCGGCTCGCACCAAGACTTCCTTACTCTTTTCGAAGAAGCGGTAATATTGCATTTACTACAAAGCTTCATTCAAAGCCGCGACGGCAGGTAGAGTTACTGGAAGTGAGCACTCACAAGCGTGCCTTGATGATGACATCGGCAAACATATCAAACTCTGTCATCCTGCTCCTACCGCCTCTCTCACTGAAAGTAAGAGGCTTGTCGAAAAAAACTTCTGCCGGGGGATCTCTTCTCTGAAAACAGAATCTGTCTTGAAGTTACATAGGGCTCACAGGTCATGAGTCTCGGCGATGAAAAGTAACGTCCTGAGCTTTGTGAAGCTGTGGAAGCCCACGATTGTTGTGCTAATTACTTAAAATGCACGAAGAAAAAAATGAGAAGTACACATAGGTATTGTTGTGGCCACGTACGAAAGTAGTTTCCATGCGTTTTGCGATCGACGCTAATTAAAGTGCTGAGGATGTTTTTCAGCCTTCTGTGAGCTTTGAGGATTTTGACAGCGTGGAAGTCGTCTCGTCTCTAGTCTGAATTAGAGATACGATCTTATCTTAGGCATGTGTGCATCTAACACCATGAATCATGGATGTGGAAAAGGTAAAAAAACGCTCATTTTTTGTAATGAGCTAGTTCCCCAAACACATGTTGTGTGGGCTACATAATTTTGTATCGGTAACACTAACTGTATAAAAATGATACTTTTATCATTAAATATCGCTTGCCACTGAGAGTTGGAGCTTTTTTGGTCATTCTTGGGCTACTGACTTACCGATATCAGACTATTTTTTTCATGGCTGGTCAAGACGTCTCCTCTTCGACATTTTACTAAGTGACTCGTGTCGAGATGTGTCGACAACGTCCCCGTGCTTGGCATTCTTAGTGCCTTTATATGATAATATTTAATATTGACGGTAGTACGGTGTGCGTATCTTGTACGACCAACTGAAATCCACAAAAGGTTAGTTTAAATTTACAAAGCCCGGTACTTTGATGTCAACCGCCAACAAATCTAGATTATAAGCCGATGACTGTTTGAGACTTGTAAATATTTCCCGTTGAACTCACGATTTACAAGGTACGATAGAACTTACTTCTATCATAGTAGACCGCCTTGTGCCTACTGGGACTTGACATCTTTCTAAATGGGGGCTGTTGAGTGGAACCAAACTATCCGTAAATGTCAATCGAAACAAGCGAGGACACGCAGGGCGAGTATACAACAATCCTTGCCGGTCTAACATTTGCGGGTACCGCAGCCAAGAGATCATTTTTATTTAATCTCGTGTTTCATCATCTTCAGTGCACTCATGGACCCCCCAATATCTGCAACCCAACCAAACAGTGCGGATAGGTACATTACATGCGTCGCATGTAATGTTTCTTCGAAAGCTGGGTGCACGCGATAGGGCTCGGTGCGAACCGCGCCTGTACGGACATCATGAACACGGTGATTAGAAATCATCCTAACTCTGAGGGCACTCAATTCATGGACGTAGAATAACGATTATGTTCTTTACTGCCGGGTCAAAAAGCTCGACAAGACTAATAAGAAAGGACCCGAGATATTTGTCTATTAGATTCTTCCCATAGCAATAACATCGCAGAAGAATATTAAGAGTAGAATATAGTATGAGTAGACGCTGGATATTTAGCAACAACCTTAGAAGCAGCAACTTGTTTTGTGTATAAAGAGTCTCTTAACTCATATTTCGTTCGGTCATCTACTGTTCAATTTGTCTATTCATCTGACAACAAGCCCAAGTCCTCAGTCTCTTCCTTTTATTTTAATTTGCCTTTGCACCGTACCCTTCCTTCCTGTTGCACCAACACATTCAGCGGTACGAACTTCCAAACATAGAAGGCAGCGATGCAGATTGTGCTCAATGAACGTGATTTCGAGACTGCACCACAGCAATTGAGAAATCAACGCTTAAGCGAAAGCGCATAAGGCTATGACGATCATTTGCCTTGCTTAAATGAGCTTTGATCCAGTCCGCTTATCTGCATGATCGTGTCTGGAATCGCAATTTGAGTAGAAGAGCTAGATTAACAAGCTCTTTCTTTGTCGACGTTCGTTCACAACGATAAAAAGTGAGATTAATATTAACAATATCATGTTCACGGATTATCTCGAGGCTGTGAGCATTCCAGTCCGTGAAGATGATTTGGTAATCACGCCTCGCGAGTCACAACAGGTTGTACTATTTCCTGATAATGGCGATGGAGCCGATATCCAATTTTTGGGGCAATTTAATTCCTGGCTGCTTCTCGGGACTATAAAGTGTAAGGAACAAGGTGGCGATGTCGATTAAATCGCACAAGGGACATCGAGATCCAAAGCAAACTACAAGTGCTCATTACTAATGAGCACGGGCATTGGATAACAAAGTGCCTGGTTTATTCTGCAAGAAGGGGGACCAACAATGACCTTCTTTCGCGTAAAGCGAGAACAATCTGACCAATTCTTTTTTCACTGATACAAATACCAATTTGCGTGTTACTGGCCGACTAGGTGGCGATGTAGTTTATGACGTACTCAAAGTATATGAAGAAGTACAAGACACCATCTCGTCTGTGAGGCGGCACGCTTTGTACGGTGGTGCTTCAAGCTGGCCGCACGGCCGACATCTATGTTAAATGCGCGGGACAAAGAAAACAAAGCTTTCGACAATCATACATTCTTAAAACTCCCACGCGACATTTTCCTCGTAAGACGCTTAGCATCCCAGATTTTATTTAACACATTTAACACCATTCAGAGCAAAATGTCGTCGATGAGACTTGAATACTTGCAAGAGCATGTGGTAATCCTTCTCTTCTCTTCTCTTCTCTTCTCTTCTCTTCTCTTCTCTTCTCTTCTCTTCTC
>NW_020187213.1:1291595-1316030 GCF_900000015.1 Plasmopara halstedii
TGTTTACGATAACCATGAGGAGAAGCACAAAGCTGCGCATTGAAGACACTTGTTTCAAAAGCTGGCATCTCTGAGGTAGTCGATGTTGTGAACGAGATGTTGGATGCAAAATGCATAGTGAAGTGTTTCAAGCAACAGAGGCGTGTATCGTCTTTCATGTCGTGTATACATGGAAGCATCATGAGGTTCAAATCGGACATGCAAAAATCAATCTTCCTCAAAAGTCAATTTCCGATAATGTGCTTATAACTGTTACATCGCTACAGACCGTAGCCAGAGATTTGACCATGATAAGCTAAGCGCGAAAAAGCATTGTCTCATCCTGGCTCTTGATATAGCTGTCAATTTATCTGAAAGAAACAATGATCTTCTGGCATATGTTACTCGCTCTCATTCAGGACATTTTATTGTATCTGGCTACCAAGGTACGAGAGAGGATCACCAGGAGGCATAAAGTAACGAACAATTGTGATACAATGGGTTGATGGGATCAGCTAAGTGGAATGAGAGATCCCACCTGACAAGCTTGTAATCTATTGAGTGCAAGCAAATAAGGTGTTTTAGTTAACGTAAAGCTTCAGCGATGCACGCGATAACAGTCATAACTTAGGATTATGAGTTCCGTGTTTAATATCCCAACCCAATGACTGGCTTATCTTTCTGTCCTTACCATACTTTAGGGGATTTCACGTTCAAATTTGATAAACACGATAGGAGAGTTGCCAGCATATCTTTTACTACTTTATTGTGTATATATATACTTTGGGATGATAAGTGTAAGGAGAAAGTTAGGCATCTTTAGAAAACAAAGGGTATGGTACCGGCACAGGCTTTCGTTCTGATCACAAAGAGATGGGATGAAAGGTGTCACCCAGTGAAGTGTATGTTTGTCACCATATTGTTTGCCTGAGTAGGAGGAAAATTTCACTGCGATTTGCTGTTCCTTCTAAATATGACACCACAATTTTTCGCATGTTGTACATCTGTTGGTTCGATACTTGCCAGCATGATTGCATACACAAGAGAAACGCCGTGATTGAAAGCGCACTTCAGAAATAGACTTGTTTCTGTGATTGCATCTTACATAACTGGTCCTCAGAATATTGTCGATGAGGAAGAGCATGCGTCGCGCTTTTAGCTGCATAAGGTTCAAAGATAGAATAGCGTACGTATGTACGACCAAAGTAAGCGCTGTAAGCAGAAACACTTATCGCAAAAGAATAATAAGATACTGTCAGTATCGAACTTTTAAAATACGGCTTTTCGTCGCCTTGAGAAAATGCCATGAAGCGTAGGAGCGCGACACCACAAGATTGTGGAGCTGAATGACGAAATCGATACCAGACTTTCAAGTAGCTGATATTGTGAGGCGTCCGTTATGTATCTCCTGTCTCCCGCTACAATTAAATTGGCCAACTGTGTTGTCAAATTATTGAATGACGAAGCTCCTGGCGTTTTTGTGCAAATCATCGAGCAGAATGCGTTACATAATGCATTAGCTCTCCCTACTTCCCCTGTATCATAAGGTATTGATGCTGATGAATAGACTGAAGCGTTTCGCGGATGGCTTATAAATAAAGCTCGGAATGTCCGTGAGAACAGTCAAGTTCATCAAAATTTGACATTTTCGTTGGCATTCCGTCAACTTACTCAAGGTGATGCCCTTGATATTGTATTGGGGCAGTGGCAACAACGACGTTGGATTACAGATAGAAACCTTCGCGAATGTGTTATGGATGGCTGGGACAGGCAAATTTTCGCTTGTTATAAAGTCATTCTTTCAATACGAATTTTTTGTTATTTTCGAGAATACCGCTTAATGTTTGCGAGTACTAATTCCGGAAACTTGATCTTCATATCAATTTCGAAATAATACCAAAATGTATCGTTCGAAAGGCATCTAATTTTTTTAGCGTCATTGCTTTAAAAGGTATAAGGTTCAGGGTTACCAATTTTCACCTTCTGGTATGAGGTATAAATGACTTAGTGCATGATAAACTTCTCATTTTGTCGACTACTACGCAAGTCAACTATTTTTCAAGAGAACCCTTCCACTCCTAGCCCTCCTCTCCAGCTTTTACTCTGCTTTTCGCTCGTGAAGATGATGGACCCAGCTGTTTTCGCCTCACCAATCCTCACCAATCAGCCCTGGATGGCTCGACGTCTGGGTCCGAATCAGTATTCGGTCGGGTGCCACGGTCGACCCATCATGCTCGAATCCTTACGCCGGCTTTGAAAATTCTAGCTGTGTCCTTACCAGCGACCCATCCGACGACGCCGTCGCCCCCTCCCCTTTCTCCCGTCGCCTCCAAAGTCTGCGTTTTTCGCTCTGCCTGCCGTTGTACCTGCTGATGCAGTCGACCCCGAAACCAAGCAAAAAGACGCGACCTGAATTGCCATCAACTCGCCTCCTGATACTGCTACTGCTTTGGACGCCAAGTCGATAGATCACACGAAGATTCCGGTCAATAGTGCCTCACATCCAAACGTCGATACGCGTCCGACGACGGCGGACTTGTTGGGACAGGTTGAAGTTGAAGGTGCGAATTGTCGTGTGGACCCCGAAGCCCCTTGCTTGCGGTAGCCATGGGATGGAAGAGGCACGACTGTGATGATCCTGCGCGCCAAATACAACATGGTGATCGTCACCGGTCGGACGTTTGCCTAAACTCTGCTCAAGATGATCATGGTATCGCTAGTTGGCAAGCACCGTGTAATCGAAGCTCTCGAGCAGCGGTTAAGGCGAGTCTGCGATCGGGCAAGTATCAAAGCTGCCCGGTGGCAACATGCGCATCAAATGTGAAGACTAAAGAAGTCAGAGTGAAGCTGGAGCACACAAGGTCAGCATCCTGGGTGGTGTATTCGCTTTCAAGGGGTCCAGCGTACTAAACCCGGGTTCGTCCAGCGCTTTGAGTAGCTAGCGAGCTAGGTGTCTTCGTTGCATGGCGGATCCACCATTGACACAAAGCGTGTGATCATCGGTCCGCTTCCTCGGCAAACCGGCGAAATTACAACTTGCTATCCGAGACGTTCTGCAGCCGCTTCTACGACGACTGATAGTACTTCTTACCAAACCACGCTGGCGACCACCTCGCTCGCTGCGTAAGCTTCCGGTCGGGCAAACAGCTAAGCGATCGAGGCACTTATAAAAATTCTCGCAGTACCTTCTTGATTACCGACAATTGTGAATGCGATCGAGAAAGACGCCGAGCTTATTTGCAATTAACCGCGTACTGCTGAGAACCCCGGCAAGATGTAGGAGACGTGGGAGATGTGTATCAAGACACAGCTGCAAAATGTGCAGCAGAAGCTTCGATTTAATACACGCAAGCTGTTGGGACGCCTTTATCGCACTCAACCAACTGGCTGCTCCATATCGTACAGCACAGACACAAGTCCATTCAACGAAACAAGTATTCGGTGGAGATCTTGGCTTTGGCCGCTTGAATGTCGAACGCGGTGTCTTGACTGCACTGACTCACTCGCGTGACCGCTTCCTGGTGGTTTCTCATGGCATCATCGCAGCGCTCGCGATTCGTGTTGCTTCCTACCAAATCTATATCGAGGAAGTCATGACACCAAGAGGAGGTCTCAACAAATCCTCAAAAAAGCTCGATTTGCTTCCTGGAGCACTGTAGATCCGAAATGGGAGATTCCACCAGTCCAGCAGGAGGTGATCCTCCTCCTGACAAAACCATGTATGGTAAGCTTCTCAGCTCGATCGTCCGTTTTGTCTCGGAAGTCGATCGTGCAATGATTGTCGCATTATCCTAGCTTTCGACGTTACAAATGCAAATCGGCACATGGAAGCTACATCTTTGCCTGGTATAGATGGGCTGACCGCTGGTTTAAATTTGCCGCCCCAGATGTGTGTTAGCGATCAACTTCACTGTGGGATCCTGCTTCCAGCTCAGCGCATGTCTGCTGTAGTCCTCCTACGCAAGAAGGGATTGAGGGCTGAGAAAACGTAATATCGACCAATCGCACTCATGCAGATCGTTGCGAAGGTGTTGTGATAGGCGCTGACAAATTGTCTACAGCAAGTCATCACCGACTCGATCCACGCAGACCAGAATTTTTTTTGCTAAAGTATTGGTGATTCACCACCACGTGCGGGTCTTTGCAAAATTTGCAGGACCTCGTGACAGCTCGCGATGAAGAGGCGTACGCGACATTCTTGGACTTTCTGAAGGCGTTTGATCGAGTCAACTGATATTACATGATCCAGCTGTTCGAGAGAATGGGGTTCGGCGCAGCGTTTCTCTGCTGGGCTAAGCTGTTGTACACGAACCCACAAGCACATCTACTGATCGCCCGGAACTCCCTGTCCGCACTACATCCGACACGAGTCGTAAAGCATGGCGATCCGTTGTCTGCGCTGCTTTTTGTCTTTTCGATCGGGCATCTCGGCAATCTGCAGAGATCTTGCACAGACCACATAGCCACAAGCGTACTCTTTGCAGATGTCTCAAGTGAGGTCGTTCGCGAATCCGTAGGAGAGACTTCAGATCGTGAAAGATTTCTGCAGGGGCTTCGACGCAAAGATCATCTTGTCCAAGTCGATCCTTTGGAGCTTGATCGGACCAAGACTGCTCCATGTTTCTTGGCATTCAACGCACGGAGACAGTCAAGTATTTCGTCGTTCCGTTCGGACTAGCTTCGGTCGACGCATGATCATCGAGTTTTTCTCGACCAACGCTTCTTCGACGGCTTCAAGGCCACTGTGGCATCGGCGCGCTCACACGCTCCGAGGACGACTTCCGGTAGCACAGACGATAGAATCCCCATTACACGCAGCAATTATCGATACCCGCACCGGTCGTGAAGTGGTGGCAGTCCATGCTGGGTCGGTTCGTGCTGAGTCGCAAGTACGATCGCAGCAAGTGGCACGTACAGCTTATCGTGGGTGAGTTTATGCACCAATGGAGCAGTGACAGCGGATTTAGCGTCATAAGTCTGGATGCGCACCTCAAGCGGCAGCGTCTTGTACTGCTACTACAGTTCATGCGTGCGGCAAGTAACGCAAGCGATCGGAATTGAACGACTGATCTGCTCAAACGAGTTCTTCCTCGCTTTGGACGATGCAACGCGCTCGAGTTCCTTCCGATCTCTTCGATTCGCCATGGCAACTTGCACAAGTAGAGCCTGACGTCAACGCAGTAGCGAGTGACTTGGGTTGGGTGGTATAAGACACGCCGGGAGATCGCGTGACAAGACCTCATACTGGACGAGCGTGGAGTCTACGATCTCCGACAGCCAATATGATTCCACTCGGACGCCGAACTGGACCTCGAGCAGGCTCCACGGATGCACACCAGTGCAGCACACCGCCGATGCATTGGCATGGTATCTGAACCATAACGAAGCTTCAAGCTGCATGTGCCCAGAGTCTTCCAGGTGAAATCGCTTGCAGACTTCGGACGCGAAGCCAGCGCATGACCGATGCAGCAAGACTTCATAGAACTTCACAGCTGTTACACTCTCGCGAGTGTGACGACTGGTCTACAGGCAAAGTGCTGTGAGAGGAAGCAACACAGATCGAAAATTGATTCGGCACGTCTTAGTGTCTGTTTCCTCATTTAGGCTACACAAGTGGCGTGAAGACGTACTTGCTTCCGCGATCCCGTGATCTGCACTTTTCTTGCTGTTTGGATACCCATACCACCGATGAAGCCCCATCCAACGACAGTCCACTCGCAGCGAGTGGACGAAGCGCAAATTACGCTGTTTGCCAACTTTGGCAAGAATCTTTGTACGATCCCGCTTTCTGTCGACACTTTTGGTAAGCCTTCCGTCTCCTACCTGTGCACCCGAATATCTGTTCTCAAGGCAGCAAATCCGCGCATCTGGTACTGCATTCGCAGCGGGTGTGACGCCATCGAGACCGAGCAGTCACATTCCTTAAATGCACGCTCTTATCGGAGCAAATGGCGACAGGTGCTGAAGCTGGCATCACCACTGTTCAACATGGCACGTCATTGCTCTGATTAAGAAGATGCGAAGACGTGACGGCTGGAAAGCTTGCAAAGATGTGGTCGGCAATGTGCTACACGTTCTCCGCGCGATGAGACTTTACTTTCTTTGGTCAAACCGTAATCGGTGGCTTTTTGACGGATGACAACTAACACCGGCGTTCGCAGCGATCCGAGTGATCTTCACGACCTTTTTTGCTCACATTCGGTACCTTCAACGACGCCTTCTCGCGGAGGATGCGTTGAACAACCATTCAGAGTGTCATAGAAGCAGAAGACTCATCGGGTCCTCGGTGCGTTTGTCAAACGCTTTCGAAGTATTGTTAATCTTCGGGGATCTGCAGAAAATCATACTTTTTGGAATCGCATTGCTGCAAATAAAGCAGAGTATATTTATTTGAGGTGCTCTCCCAGAAACGCATCACTTATGAATTTAACGGCTCCTGTACAAGCCACCCCAGCACATCAAGATGACACTCAAACATCTCACCACTCATACCGATCCATCTTCGCTGCCAGAAGGCTGACCTTACTCTGCGAATCGAATTTCCCCGGCTGCAACGAAAGGGAGAACCATGGGACATGAGCCATGAGCCTTGAGCTGAGCTAGACTGATTGTTCTTACGACAGGGAAGAATAAGTGATGGTGTCAGGTGGAGGCAGAGCGACGCACCAGCACCTTACTAGCACAACTGTCGGAGAAGACACTTTTATCAAATATACACCCGGCTCGCCTCCATGATGAAGTGATAGCAGTGACAAGAACACGGATAACGGCAGTATGAAATCCAAGCTCCTCAAGTCATCGTGAAGACATTTGGTGCGTATTCCACCATCACCTTGTTCACTCCGCTTATGCCCAAGAGACTTGAATTGAGCTATCACTTTATTTCTTTCCCGCTCTTCAAAGCAGACAGTCTTTCTTCTACCTGGCACCCTCAAATTGACTCCACTGCTTGCCTCGCATCCAATAGAGTGAGTGAAGATACGCAAACACGAGTGACTGAAAAATCCCACGGAAGATGCTATGTACGAGACGCAAGGCAACTTACTGTTGGGCAAGCCTTCTGAGTGAGTTTCAAGAGTTTCTACTCATAATATGCTTTAAGTATTAAGCTTTAACCCTCGTCTTAAAATTTGGATCAATTGAGTGATGGTTCGTGTGCCACAACGGTCGAAGTACAAAGCGGTGACGCGCTTTTTGGGATTCGCCAAGTTTCCCACGTCCCTCCATTTTCTTAATTTATTGAATTTTGTTAAAAGGCTATAATTATATTTTTTCATTAAATTGTATATTAGAGTTGTCACGAACAATTGAGAAGTCATCACATTTATAAGAGATAATATAGACAAACTTTAAGTGAGTATGTGATGTATGACGAAGGAAGCATATCTCCGTGAGAACATCTCGCAATGCGAACAAAAGCCTGCTGCAGGAGGTGATCGCTAGTCTCTAAAAAGTAGATGACAGCATTACTAGAAGGAGCGGCTCCCCTTAAGTGTGGTGGGGCTCATAAAGCAGAGTTGTTGTGGCTGATTCGACGTCTCGGGCTTTATGAAGCTGTGGAGAGATCTGATAGATTCAGTAGCATCGGTCGTGCGTGAATGGTAAGAACAGTAGGCAGTACGCAAAGGTATTGAAGATGCGAATAATGGTTATGGTATCCGTGTATCTTGCGAACGGACACCGTTAAAAGTGTGGAAAATCAAATTGAAAATTTGAGCAGTGTTTAGAGCTTTGACAGCGTGAAACACTGTCTCATCCTGGATCTGATTATTCAATCCGATGTACGGCCTGGCTGGAACACCACGAGCCACTATTTCGCCAGGATTCATGACCAAGACTTATCGGGTTGCAGTTTCTATTACTTGGTAAAAGCGCTGAGAATTAGGATATGCGACCATCGAGCATCTGCAAGGCTCAATGGCTGATACCTCACTTCGCGGTCATAAGGAGAGAATTGAATAGACGAAATGATTTTCCAGATACATTGGACGCATGTGTATTCTCATCTTAGTTCAATTTGTATGAATTATATAGGTTGATAACCTTCCCTAAGGAGTAGCCAATCACAAGCTTCGTTGGCAGCTTTAACGCTCCCTTGTATATGGGTCGTTGTGTTAGCAAGTTTACCCGATTTTACCAAATTTGTAATTAGTTTTGTATATCGTTCACGAGAGAATTTGAATAATAAATTGCTTGCAACATACATGGGCAGCAGTAGAGAATAAAAAGTTTCCGTTAGATCAACAACGCAGACAGGGGTTCAGCTCTCCAGTAATCTCTGTAATTTTCAAGCCAAGTTCGACCCTAAATACTCTGGATTATCAACATGTCCATATAAAATGTAACGTACTTCATCATAGCCACACAATAGACGCTCCTTGTTTAAATTCCACTTTTCAAAATCGCATTTAGCTTGATTAATGTAATTTACCGCCAATTTACAAACAAAATCTCTCATAAATTTAGCTAGTGTCAAACATATCTAGTGAAAAATACGTTTATTTCAAAGTCTAAAATTAAGCTTTGGTTGTCTAAAATGAGGGAGACAGCCATACAATTGTCGACAGCATGACAGCGTAAAAGCGTCAACGATGTCGTTGCTTTGAAGTTTTATGTTAGTAAGTAATGCGTGTCCGACCGATCGGATGTCCACTTATCATCCGAGACTTTACATCGTCAGCGTGAACAAAGCTGAACTAGAAGCACACTTTTGAAATTTCGTAGCAGTCTAAGAAATTATCTTTCGCCATGTCAATCGTCTCGTTTTTTTCGTTCGCTGTTCTTATGGTGTCAATGATCCAGGCCCAAACGCAAAATCAAGAGAATCTCAAGGTAACGGATCAGCAGGAGCAGTTGACAGCTGACTGGCAGCCAAAAACAATACCTTACGATCAAGTCAGAGGATTTCGTCAACCTAAACCAACGACGATCTCGCAACAGGTCGCACTGACATTTAAACCCCAGCTTGACATCGTCACGGGATGTCTGCCGTACCCTGCTGTGAATAGACTTGGTGAAACTAGCGGTGGTCTTCCAAAAGATGCTGATACCGAGACCAAATGCCATGGATCTCAGTTTAACTCGCAAGTCTACGGTCGATCTACATGGTTCAATGATGTCTGGGTCATGATGTTTTCGTGGTATTTTCCTAAGGACTCACCGTTTCCGTTACTAGGCCATCGTCACGATTGGGAAAACGTCGTTATCTTCATTGACAGCCCAAAAGTTCCACTACCGAAAATACTGGGCTGTTCGATGTCGTACCACAGCGAATACATCAAGTTCGCTCCATGCCCGACTTTCGCCACCAATGGTACTAGTGTAAAGGTCAAATACGAAGACTCTTTTCCGCTCAATCACGCACTAAACGTTACAGAGAAGGAAGGAACTTTTCAAGATCTTATCATGTGGAATCAACTGCCTCCGATTGTACGCAAATCTTTGAATGATACGGACTTTGGCTCGGCCAACGTGCCGATGAATGACTGGAACTTTCTTAAGAAAGTGGAAGAGGCGTGGCCATTCACGTAATGCCGTCTTAAGTGTCATCAACACTAAAGTGTTGCGTATTGTTGTCTTGATGAGTTTAAGTTAGTAAACAGTTGAGCGTATTGAATGTGAAAGAAGTTGAGGTATGTAAAGGACCCCAACAATTGAGACTTTCCAATTCACAAGTTCTATGTATGATTACGATGTATTTGTGCCTCGTTTCATCAAGAATAAACACTATCAGTTGTTTGCTCAACATATAGAATCTCTAGTTCTTCAGAATTTTGCCAGAGGTGCTCTGAACATTTCCGATCATGACTAGAATCGCCTTCATCCATCGTACTCCGAAATTGAGGAGCATTGCGCCGGCTGTTCCCGTGTCATGAGTTTTTAATGTCCTATTTTGTACAGAGAAGCTGACGATATGGTGACGAAGTCCCAAAGGTTCAACAGAAACGCTTTTTGTCGTCAAATTAGCAATCCATCGGCAAAGCATGACTGTATAATGAGCTGACAAATTGGATTTCTTTTGTTAGACTTCATCTGGTTTGACTCTTGTAATCGCGTCTGCATACTATGTCTCAAGTAATCGATCGATTCGAGGCGACCGCCGAGAATTCTGTCGCGGTTTGCACACTGTAACCAATGCAACGAGCGATGGATAGGCTGGGGGGGGGTAGACGGCGAGATAGTCTCTGGATTGTATTGTAATGAATTTAAAGCACCTTTCTATGAATCTTAGCAATGTTGAATGCGTAAAGAATCTGTGCACTCATCGTAATTTCTACTGACGTGGACGAGCAGCCACTTTTCAAGGGAAATAATAGAGTAGTATATAATAGTGATGACATGACTTTGATCATACAACCTTTGACGCGGTAAATAACTATATTCAAGTGCAAAAGTGTTTCGGCGCTGCCAAGCAAGATAAACCGAATCAGCTTTAGTGCCTCTGATCAGCGTGACTTGTCACTCAAAAGCCTATCAAATTGACAGCAGTGGTCTTGAACGAGTATGGAGAGCTAAAAGTTTATATCGATCTAGCCTACATTTCGTCAAACCTATTACTTAGCGAAAGGAGTTCTCTATAGTTACTGAATGACGTGCAAAATAGCTCGACTTAACGAACTTGGTACCAGTGGCCATGCAGTGGCTGTCAAGCGTGAAAAGCTTCTGTTACTGATCAAGTACTGGAAGAGGATTGAAATCAAATGATGACATCAATTGTTCGGAGCCATGAGTTAAAAAACCGGCCGTTTATTCTACAAGAATGTTATTCGTGGTAATACAGACATACTAAAACTTTGTCTGCTTCGAGTATTGCAACCAAATTTATCATAGAAGTCTAGCTGTTCGTGTTGCTTCCATCCCGTCATGTCGACCGAGTTCACTCAGTCGATTTGAACTGCCGCATTCGATGGATATTTGGATTATCGACTGCTCCGCCTTAGGGGTTAAGCTTACCGTTCATCCCAGCCCCTGGTCTGCCCAAGCCGGTACTCTGCATCTCAACTCCACCGTGTAATCCAGCCCCGCCATTGTGTTATTGACCGTGTATTCCAGCCCCAGCTCCGTTAACTTGACCGTGCATTCCAGCCCCAGTTCCGTCAACTTGACCGTGCAATCCAGCACTAACCTCGTTAGCATGACTGCGCAATACGGCCCCAGCTACGTTATGCTGGCTGTGTGTTTCAGTTGAAGAGCGGAACATGGGGAAGCCAAGTCTTTGAGTAGCCTCGCTCTGAGATGATGTACTAATCAATATAGCCACGACAGCGAAGCAATGGAAAGCGATCTTGATGCTCTGCATCCTGTAGTTTGTTTGTGATAAAGAGATAATTTTAAAATGAGCTTGAAAGTGCGTCCTTGATGCATGGTTGGCCGTGATCGTTGATGTGAATTTTACATGAGTTAACTCTCTGCCAGATTAGAATGAGAGGAGGACATGAGATTCGCAACATAGAATGGCGAAAGTCTACATCAACACATTATCAGCTCTACACTATCAACTAAAGGAAGACATTTCTCCAACATGCTCTCAATCTCATTAGGTTTGCAGATTTTACCAGAAGCTATTGCCGCGAAATTCGGGATCGTGGAAGAGTAAACTTTGAGTAATTGTGGTATTTGACTTTAGTCAAGACAATCAAGTTATCACAAGATATAAATTTCGGAATAATTCAGATATTAATCCGGTTGTGCTATCCAACCATACGACACATGCCTGCCTCTTTTTATCTCCACTATCCGTAAACAACGATCAGCAGTTGACTGTATTGATATGACCAGTGTTTGAAATGGACGTGCTCAATTGTTTTGATGATATGTTTGCAACGCGCAATCACAAGATTATCATCTTAATTAGCCACTAATCGATCGCAGCAACCCAGTTACACTTCCTATCTGACGACCGTTGATCAACAAAATCCTGTATACGGATAGCTGCTAGAAAATTTGAAAGCACCAGATACCCAAAATGGGTTGTCCGAAGCCACAGCAATTATCGTAGAATAAGAGACGTACAAGGTTGGTGCAATGTATGTGATGAATCTGCCTGGATTCCAATCACGGAGTATGTTGAACAAAGTGCATTGTTACTTGCTGTATTGCCAGCGGCTCGAAATTTCCAAGCGTGCTGTTACTTTACTGGTAAAGGCAGCAAGCTCTGCCTTCTCTAGTAGGACGCACAGATGTTAAGGCCTCTCTTTACATCCGGAATATATATCTTGTATCCATATTTCTACGAAATACGGAGCTCCAACACCCAATATACGGCATTTATTGACATCGTACACCAAAACAGAGAAAGAATCAGTCTGTTCTCCATTTGAGAGCCAAAACATTGTACTTTTTGTTGTGGTAGTATTTGGAAGAAGAGGCTAAGACTCCAAAGTGCTCCAAAAGCTTCTTCAGTTTTGGAATATTTTAAGAGTACGTCTATTTGTTCATGTTTTGCGACAATGGATACATTTCAGCAGTGAATTGTGATCATCCGTAATCAATACAAAATAGTTTTGTGTTGGTGCGACCACTCTCCAATCGCAGTATTTAAATTTTCTGGACAGCATTCTCGAGATTTCAGGGTCACTAACTCATGCGGTAAGCGAAGAGGCACACCCGAGAGCTGCAATCGTTGACCTCGGCTCAGATCGTCAGCAATTTCAGCTAAATTTTGAGTATAACTTGCACAATTTGGCACAAAAGACGGGCTGCAACTTTTGAAGACTTTTATCTGTACAAATGGACATTACAAAAGGCGATGTCTATGGCTAGTTTATTGTTAGTTAGGTGTAAAGCGAGTACATTTATGTAATCGATCTATTTTCTGTACGTTTGTTAGCGCCGAATAATTTTGTACAAGGCGCACGGCTAGCCTGTTGCAGTGTTAGCGCATCGTTAAGAGCGATCAGCTGCTACGTGAATAGTTTGCGTCCATCTAGGTGTTGGTTAGAGCACAATGGTTCACATCATTCGGTTCGCTTCAACTGAGCGTCCAGGGGTAGAAGTGAATCCCTCCCTCAAAATATGGAGGGTACAGATGGCCATATCAAACGTGCTCCGAACGGACAAACAGCTAAGAGGCAGTGCGCAAGAATTGGCGCTAACCTGCATTCTTGCTGCTGAAGAAAAAAATCGAGCTCGACTACATTTTGCACCGCTTTATCTGGCGTTATGGGTACATCTGAAGCTCATGATCATCCGTCAAGGGGCGAGAAGTAAGGCATTAGTTTGTGGAGCTCAGAATCATTAATGCCGCAATGGCGTCAGACACTCTTCTTATCACGGTAGCAATTAGCATCTTTATCGAGAACTTTGTACGTGTGTGGCTTGCATTGATACCTTCTGCATCTGCTTTTATCCTCTTAAGGATAGTGGATGTCGCACTGAATGCAGAGTACAACTTCCGTATCGCGAGGGCCGTATCGCAGCGGGGCTGCCGTAGCTCTTTGCTTCGAGTAAGCTAGACTAAGGTCACCGACCAAATCTTCTTTACAACCAGTAAGAGTGTAGCGGATCGCAATCCGCTACCTCCAAGTGAATTTAAAGCCTCAACCAAGGTAAAGTCGCTCTTCTGTTTAGAACTGACACTGTATTTTATTGCTTTGATTGCGGCAGAGCCGCCAATATCTCAAACCTTAGTTTTTTTTAATTGATATCGTAATATTTAATTAATATGGTAAAACTTCGATAATATGTATTACTACTGGCAGTCCTGCCACGTAGTGGCTTCTTGTTACGGTGTAGCCACACCATTGTGTGATTACACCAACTTGTGTAATCCACACTTATGTACGGTCTCACCATCTTGTGTAACGCGCCCTTTCATACAAGGGTACGTGTAACCCCGTTACGCTCTGGGTACGTGTAAACGCGTCACACAACTGGAGAAACAATAATAAACGTCGCTGGGTGCCACCTCGGCCTAAAAAGGAACAGAGAAACTTGCTAAATGCTGAGAGCATATATCATTAGTGAAGGTACCAAAAATTTGCAACTTGCATGCACCCCGTCACCCTTTCGAGGTAAAACAGTCGTGCTCATACGCAAGATTGTTCAGAAATATCTCGTGGGAAATCGGCAAGCTCTATATTTTCTGTTGGTCGTGATGATAAGAGTTAGATCTGAAAAAAACTGACTCTCGTAAGCGATTTGGGACCAACAGCCTAGGGTTCTTGGTAATCACAACAACATTCTGGCCTTTATTTAACACTTGAAATGTTTTAATGGATTCGGAACCGTCGTTAACTTACTGTCAGAAGTTATAGATGGAATGCATGGATATTAAAAATGGCGAATAAATACATTACTTGTGTGCCTTGCGATAGGAATATTCATGAAAGCGTCAAGATTTATTTGAGAGTTTTACATTTTGAAGTGCTGACATATTCTAGACCTGAATTAGGTATCCTATGAACAACACAACTTAAATACCATGAGCTACGAATTGACTAACCATTAAGTGCCACGCACTGGCTTTGGCCATAAACCCATTGATATCCCAAATACGCACTTTTGGCCTTGGCACGAAGCTTCGATAGTTTTTATGAAGGACATGGAGCTTTACAATCGATTCACAATGATATCACTAAATTTGTGGAGCATATCTTGGCAGCTAATGGCAGCAGTTAGTCATGGTGTAAGGATAACACAAAGACAAATAACAAAAATAAACTTGCATTCGCCCGTACTAAAGATGAATTGCCTCGGCCTCCATAGTCGAATCCCTGATTCAGTTCAAAAGCAAGCGAGACATCAGCATCGCTTGGACAGCATTAAAAGAACAACCGGATCCACCGTATCCTTGTTCACAGTATTAGTATATATGCTTATTAGTATCCCACGCAGTTTATGCTGCCAAAGCAGTACGACTCCTAAATAAGTCACAGCGAGGCTAAGGTAAATACCCTAACTAGTGCAATCATTTAAATACTCCGCTGTTGAACAAGCTTTGCCTTCATATCTTGGAAATACATACAATGTCTGAAGACACAGTCACAATTGCCTTGGATATTCAGCTAATGAATGCGCATTTTTCGTGGTAGTCAGTTCTTGGACTCACACATCGCCCTACATGTCTGTACGCAGCGAATAATCGGTAATTTATACGATAAATATATGATTCTTGCAAGATCGTGGTCTTGTCGCTTAGGGTACGTGAGCTTGCCGATCTCTTCGCATTCTCTTTGCGCATTGTGGCCGTTTGGTCAGTACTTTGTGACAAACTACACGACTGATGCACTTGATTTTGGGCACGGATGCATGTAGAAAGTCTTATAATTTAGTATCAGTATTGCCTGGGTGCAGTGGGGGGAAATAAATGTGCAAGATGAAATATGCCGATGTGAGTCGCCATATATCGCTGTCAGTAGAGTTTATCTCTGCTGAATTAAAAATGATCGACAGTATGTCGTGGTGGCGCTGGCGAGCCTAGTAACCACGCTGTAAGCATATATCTTATGTGAAAGAGTCGGTGGATTTCAAGGGCATATGTAAGTAGTTAGTCGAATACTAGATCGTAAGACTATCAAGAATGACTCATCCTATTCACGATGTATTGTACTGCTAAGTCAGCACTATAGTGTTTCGCGCCCACCGTACGTACAGAGAAGATCTGGAAGAAACGATTTACTCGTGAGCAGAGTGATCCGGGTAGACTTAGGGGCTGCCTCATCTCACCTCTTTTGGCCGAGAGAGAAAGGTGTTTGCATGCTGCATGTAAATGGTACTGCCACAATTGTAATATCCGCAATTATCACGGCGCTGCTCAACTAAGATCCTTATTGTCCGATTCATCATGCTGTGATTTATCACCTCTGGCGCGCTCATAGAGATTCCCTGTCGCGCATCTCGAATGGATCTTGCAGCGATGAGATTTCTCAACTCAGGGGCATAGTCTACAACAGAATTCTCTGCGCAACAGGCGGACAGCAATAATGAGCGCACGCAGTATAGCTAGGCGGAACGAACACCCGCAAAATATGTCTTTTTCATTCCATGTTGATAATGCCTCTTCCACACAGGAAGCATCACATAAATGACCATCACAGTCTATAATTATAAACACTTAACACTATATTCTCGCAAGCAGTCTTCGTTTGTAATTCGCTTGCCCAACATGCAGTTGCTCTTTCTCAAGCACGGCCAAATTTAAGGTCATCTTAACCTACTTTATCCAGCAATTTGCTCCCCGGTTCCCGCCCTTAACAGAATGAGTGCTTGACACAAGCTGCCTCACGGTAGCATATAGTTGAGGTTTTACCGACGCCTTGCTGGGCGGTCGTGGAGGAACTCCTTTCAGCGCACTTTCATTGCCGTTAAATGGTTACAGACATGCAATTACCGCTTTCGGACTTCGGACTACCGATCACCTTATCACATCGGGCCCAAAAATTGACAAGAACTTGAAAAGACGTCTAATTGCTCTGGTGACAAACATTTGAATAGCTCGTACGACAATCTATATTGACTTGTGAATGTATATCTTGCTGGACAAGAAAGTTGAGATCGCCATAAATTTGACAATGGATCTCAGTCATACTGAAAAGAATGACCCCCGAGCAGCTGAACAGCTCCGCAGTACTCCAAAAATTTTTACCTGTGAAATAATAACATCTGCCTTTGCGTGCCCCTTTTGCACTCCGCTGGGAAATACGAAGTTTGGCTCTCACGCGAAGTCGTTCAACGGACCTTTAAATTAGAAAATGCCAAGTCTTTTTATGCGCAGGGCGTCTTGAAGAAACGATCTGTATTATTTTGAAACTTGTGGAAGCCGTGTACAATCTGAACCCAGCCTTCAAAAAGGTGGTTGTCTGTTAGAGAGATGGGTCCATAATTCAAAATTGTTGGCTGTTGATATAAATGCCTCAAATTTGTGAAGCCGTGAAATGTCATGATAAATTCAAGAGTATAATTTAATTACGTACGACGCGCGATAGTCCAAACAGCAGATGCTACTTTAAGGCATGGAAGATACCAAAGGCGGATACAATATCAGTGTGTCTTGCGATTGGGACGCTGAGGAGAGTCGGGAAGGTTATTTCTAACCTGCATTCAGCTCGAGGCTTTTGTCACCGCAGATTTTGTCTGGCCTTAATCCCTAATATCAACATACGATCGCATGAAAGGTACGTGCGGCTGAAACATCACGTGCCATTGGTCGACCGAAATTCAAAAATGTTAGGTGCCACGCAATTTGCTTCTGTAGAGCATTAATAAGTCATGAACCCAGCTCTACGAGAATTCGATGCGCTTTTCGCTTGGGCATGAAATTGCGATAATCTCCACCCAGGACATGAAATCGCCGCAGATTGATAGCAATGATATCGCTTAGATCCTCGAGAAAAACTCAGATGACGTGAATTGCAGTCTCAAGAAGACACATAATAGAGCGATTGTAGTTTCCCTGAGTGTTTCTCCGGTCAAATGTGAGAAGAGGACTCTATGTCGTGTTCCCGTAGTGTATGTCTGGCGGGACGGTAACTTCAACCATGAGCGGTTGTATCCTATGTCACGGCAGGTAGAGAGTGAAAGCAACTGATGATTAAAATATCCTGTTCTTGATTTGAAAGTGAACGGGCGGCTGAAGGTCGTGAGTAGAAGGGCCAGTTCCTGAAATTGAGATAGGAGAAACAAAACTTACAATATTATGAGGAATTGCTACCAAACCACTACAGTGTGACGGGTCTACCGTGCAAGGCAGTAAAGCCCCACGTATAGGCGGCGAGAAATACTATCCACTAGAGAAATGGAATACCGATGTAGTTCTGGGGGTTGTTAGGACCCCGAGACCACCTTTTGCACAAGCTGAGAAGAATATCTCTTGAGGGAAACGTGCTAGGAGTAGCGAGATATTAGTGAGATCACGGAGATATTTGTGTGGTGCAGGAGAAGCTATGCTCATCCTTTTGTCATGTTTGCACCCTTCATTAAAGCCACTCTCAGAGCGCTGCTTGCGTGCAATGAACATATACTCTCAAGGGAATATAGATCCTCTCTATTCTTCCTTCAACGTTATGACGCGAGAGTCATCACGCTTGTAATCCACCGGTAGTGAAGTACCTCGCAAAATAGACCTGGTAATTGCAGCTAAATATTACGTCACACAGCCATGTACCTTATCAAGTTTATACTGTGATGTCTTTTACACTATCTTTCGTCCAAACACGATATGGACTTTGTAAGAGGGAGAACCCCCTCTTCAACAGACACAACATATAATTTTTTCACTGTCCATCGTTCTATGACTGTCAGGCTAACGACAAGTGACTATTGTGCGTGCTTAAAATCAAGCAGATTTCAGACACGATTATGGTGCTAACGCCGATCCCGTTGGGCTGTACCAATGAAAAGCTTTTGTTTCATTGCCATCAGCCTAGTCGATGGATATTATCAAGTGCTGATTATCGACAGTTATATCCCTACCACGGCAGCGAGAATTCTCAGCTGAATGCCTAGGGAATGGTGAATCATGCTACAGAGACTGTCTACTGCCCCTGTGTGTATGCTCATGAATACTGCATAAAACATGTTTCTTCCGATTTACAGTCCAGCAATTAGCTTTCCCTTTTTTACTGGATGCAATAGCTTGATCTTTGTTCCAGATGACCCACGACGAACTCCAAAGCTCCAAACTCCCGCAGCGTTCCGCAATCTCGCCAACTGACAACAACCTTCTGTTGATATCTGGGATATAAAAGTGTCAGCCATGCAAACCCACTTTTCATCTAATCGCACACACTTGCCGTACTAGCATCTTTGACAAAAAATTGCCTTCTGCAATCGTGACTTTGAAGCTCGCTACGAGGTCTTTGACAACAAAAGGCAAAGTTGTGTGGGGTCATATGAGATGGGGTACCACTGTCGATACGCCACCCTGCTGATTGTCCTATCCACACTGCAAATACTGCGTCATAGCTGCTAAATCAAATTGCAGCCGGTCAGTTCCATTTTATGTGCACAACCTGATCACAAATAAAACCCTTGTTCTTGGACTTGGTGATACTGCGTGGAGCACCACTTCTTCGAACGCTATCTTATTTTGCTTCTATATTTCAGCAATTCTTTTAAAGGAGACGCTTTTTCGTAGCCGAAGTTCTTTGCAGCTTCTCTGACCCCTTGAGCGGCTATTCCTCGAATTCAATCAGCGTAATGCCCTTTGCAGTTCTCCACAATCAATGAAACTAGCAAATCATAGTTCGACATTCAACTGCTGAGATGTACCACCTGCTGGCCCGAATCATCAACTAACTCTCCCATTGTCCGGAGTCCGATGACTCGCTCATTAAGAGAGTCCGAATGCTTCGCTACACTTGTACTACTTTTCATCTCGATGTTGCGAAGCCGACAAGATGTCGTAACGCGATTGTGCATTGTCGAGCGGATGTAGAGTTTCTAAGGCACCCGCATGCATGGCGGACCAAATTTAAGTGTTATGTTGGATCTCAGCGCCTTGCGCAACGATATCTAATATCGTGGCGTCGTTCATAACCAATTATTCATAAAGGCGTTTACAGTCATGAGGTACTTCAGAAGGCCCTATTTTGCCAATTGTTGAACTCCTAGTATTGAAACTCACCACTTCTTCGGAGGATTTCGATGCGCTTGTTCGCCATCATTGGTAATGGAGTTATTGTCAAGAAAGGTTGTAGTTGTAAACCTGTTGACGTGCTGGTAAACATTGATGCAAAAACGTTTGCTCTGTTCTTACGTTTTCGTATTAACATTGCTCGTAATGGTCTATATTTTATAGATAGGGCCAAAGGAGGTAAACTTTGGCTAGGAACACAACAGTAAACTCTAAATCTGGTACATGTACGTGAGCGACATCGTCTCAGTATTGAGCGGCGTCATTTCAAGATCAAATGAGACCGATGTATCGTCTCATCGGTCATTGCATGTTTTGACAGCTTCTGAACACCAATCATACGTGACAGCCCACCTTCCCCATGAGATTTGATCACCATTTGAGTTAGTTGGAGGTACGCGTTCTTCTCTGGGTCGTGCCTTTGGTTGTGTTTGTGCATTTCGTTGGCCAGCTTCTTCAACTCAGGTTTAAGAAGAAGCAATTCATCCTGTTTTAATGATTTGACAATTTTGTCGTAAGTTTGTTGAGGATTAAACTCTCTTGGATGCCAGAATTCACGAGACATTCTATTTTCGTCATTGACGTTGACTGGCATGGCACCATTCACTGCCTTTGTCGTGACACTTGAGTTTTTCAATGCTGGCGACGGAACACTTTGTACGGACAATGTGTCATTTGTAGCAGCTACCACCGATAATAGAGCTACGAGTACCAAAAGTACGAACATATAGGTATCCATTATCGCTGCTCGAGTGTGTGAGAGGAATCAAAAGTTTAAGTTAATGGCAGCAACAGATTATTTGCTGCTGCAGACCGTTTTTTCTTATATTATAAGTTCTAAGCATATATTATGTAATAGAACTAAATTACCAACATTTTGAATGCTCTTTTGTGTATAACTTAATAAACTTTGGAGGTGAAAGATAGAAAAGATTCAAGTGCACATCCTATCTTTTAGCTGAGCTACAAAAAAACGTTCGACTTCAATCCCAGTTGGCAAAGCAGATTTGCTGACTCAACAGCCGTATCTGCGTCTAGAAAACGCTCGCAGAGGATGCGTTAAGGGTTGGGGACCACCGATCCCAGTTATGAATTATAAAGTAATGGTGGAGTGAGGCACCTTCAGTCTCTCAATAAAACGACAAGATAATTAGATCATCGCATAAACACATGAAAAGGTTCTTGAACAGCTGCGATTTTTGCATATATTGGAAAATATATATCATTAAATTATCCTCTAGAATAATTGCTAAACCGAAAAAGAAGTGATCAAATTTAATTAGATTGCGTTTTGAAGGCAAGAAAATAGCAACACAGATTGTCACAGCGCAAGTCTTATAATGTAAAAGTATTGAAACTTTAATTTTTGAAGATAATTTGTCTTTCTTAATACATTACGTATTTCAATACATGTATGCAAAGAAATGTGCTCTTTCGACTAGTTCATTGATCTTGATAACTACCAAACAACTTGATGGTTGAATATCACGTACTCATGCTTTCATAATAATCACGTAAAGAAATGTACACGTCTAAAGAAGAAAATCTCTTGCATTTGTTGTATGTCAATATGACAACAACACTAGCACTTTTTATAAATGTATACTGACCGACAGATGATTATTATCAACTTGTTTAGACATATATGTAAATAGTTCTGCCTTCATTTAGCGAGTCTCAAGGGCATCAGCTTTGAGAGTAAAAATAGGCGGAGAAACATGACTACGAATGCAATCAGATTTACCAGGTTGCTACACTAGATACTATTCGTGAAGCATAACGAGTACACAACGGCATGTTCTCATGTTTATGGACTTTCTATTAGGGATACTAAACGCTATAATTCTAGCGTATGGTTATCCAATAATTTTTCTTATCATCGTGATGACGACTGAAGTTTTTCTTACCATTCATTTCCATTTTCACAGCTGGTCAAGTAAGTTTGAACTGTAACTTCGCAATCGTGTACCTTTTAGCTTTTGATCTTTTGTGAACTACAGGACTAAAAAAAAGATAGCGCAAACATATATTTTGGTTTAATTCATAATTTTAGATCTCCGTGACATTATGCCTTCTTTTAAGACAACATTTCTTCTTGGTGCAACCTTCCTCTTCAAAAGGCGGTCTTGAGCTCGTGATGGTGCGCTAGCTTGCGTCTCTTCTTCATCTTTGTGTCTACGTCCTTATACTCTCATTTTTCTTTATGTGATTAGCTTGGATACGAGGCTGAAGAGACGATAAAGCGCATTAAAAGCCACAAAGGCGTCCAGGCGGTGCTCATTGTTAACCAAGAGGGAGTACCCATTTATTCGAGTACAACTGATGAAGAGTTTGCGGTGGACCATGCAGCCCTTATCTCGCAACTTGCGGCGAAGGCAAAGTCAACTATTCGCACTTTAGACCCCACAAATGAGATGACATTCCTTCGAATTCGCTCCAAGAAACACGAAATTATGATCGCCCCAGGTATGCAATACAATTTTCTTTTACGACAATATCTTGCGTTGATATCTTGCTTTAGATAAAGACTACGCGCTTATTGTGATTCAAAATCCAAATCCAGGAGCCGAGGTTGATACAACAGAAGTCAATTAAGTAGTAAGCAGCTTTAGGCAAGGAAATAAGCACAATACTCGCTCTTTATTTTTAGATCATTTGTACTTTTAGTTGCTCTAAAATTGAGATTTTCTATTGAAAAGATGCCACCTCGTACCCCACGCAGCTCTCTTAAGAAGCATGACGCTTCCACTGAATCGCGTGCATTGAAGGCGCGACGACATCGTACCACCAATCAGGTACGCAAAGACAAGCGGAGAGCTACCGTACAGACCAAGCGTCGACGCTTAATGTCAGCGGAACAACCAACACTTACTAATCGCAGTATTGACGAGCTCGTTCGGACTTTGGGAGATGCGAGCAACGCGTCAGTTGGCCAAATCCAGACTCGTTTTGAGACACTTAAAGAGATTCGTATGCTACTAGCGAAACATGAAAACGACTATGAGCAGGTGGAGCAGATTATCGAGTCCGGGGTACGTTTGTATATCTTTATAAGCACCAAAATTATGGTGATTTACTTGTTCATGGTAGATTGTACCCATTTTAGTAGCATTGCTCAATTCGGCTTCACCACTTGCTAGCGCTACTCGCTCGGGCGGAGAAGTTTATCGAGAGATTTTGTGGTGTCTTACAAACATTGCTAGTGGCCAATATGAACATACAAAGCAAGTATTGCCTGCTGTGCCTCGTTTGTTGCAATTTTTAGAAGGTTCAAATTTCTCTTTAGCGGAAAGTGCGGCATGGGTATTGGGTAACATTGCAGCAGATTGTGAAGAATTTCGTCAGCTACTTATTGCTAATGGTTCTGTAGTGCCATTGGTAAAATTACTTGCTAATCCAGGTGAAAAAGCTCTGGCCAAGACTAGTGCTTGGGCACTATCGAACTTGGCTCGTGGAATTGAGACTTCAGCCAAGCCATTTATTGACGCTGGTATTCTTCCTGTAATACACAGGGGACTTGTACAACCAGCGTCCCTTGCGACGTTCAGTGAAGAGATTGTTGTCGAAGTCGCGTGGCTTTTGAGCTTTTTAACAGCTCGCGAGGAGGACTGTTTAAAATTGATGCTTGAAAATGGACTTGTGGATTTATTGTTACCATATTTTACAACAAATAACGAGATTCTGCTCACTCCATTATTGCGTGTCTTTGGCAACATTTGCTGTGGCTCATTCGACCACCATACAGACAAGTGGCAAATGCCCTACGTTCGACGTTTATTGAATTCAGATTCGGTTGTCTTGCCTAAATTAAACGAATTTCTGCAGCCAGGACCGCTGCATAAATCGTTGGCAGCTGAAGCAGCGTGGGTTGTGTCGAATCTGGCAGCTAGTGATGCTGAGATCGTAGACATGTTACTACAAGCGCAATTGCTTCCACTTTTGGGTCAACAGTTTAAAGACGGAAGCTACGAAGTGCGACGAGAAGTGGCGTTTGCGCTCACAAATATTGCACTGACGAGTGCTGGACATTTGGAGAAAGTTTTAGCATTGGATGTGCTAAAAGGGTTTTTGCACCTTTTGACTGTAGCAGATGTAGCAATTGTCGGCAACTCGCTTCGTTTTATTGAAAACGTGCTGCGTGTAGCTCCTCGTGGTGTGTTTTTGATTGAAGTAAACGAAGGAATCGATGCACTTGAGACGGTACAATTCGAGTGTGAACAGGAGCATTTGTCAAAATGGGCTGCTGCGCTGGTGAACAAATTTTATGGAGAGAATTATGGAGTCAATTCACCGCCTGGCGCTCCAAGTGCATCGGAATTTACTAATCAGCATGTCGATATTTCAGCGCTGCAACAACCTGGTGGCCGAGGACGAGGCGCTCACATGACAATTCCTGCTTGGAAAAAGTAAGCATTTTCTTTGGGATTATAAGGTTGGGAGTCTGGATGACCATTTTATATATTTTGTCTATTAACTTTGCCGTTAAAAAATGTTAAGGCCCTCAAAGAAAGTTACGTTTATATCAATTTGTAACCTTGTTAGCTTTTCACCCGGACTTTCATAATTTATGGAATTATAAGTTAAGGATAAGTGTTATGATTTTTCACACAAACTAAAAATCTACAAGTTTTTATAGAATGAAAATGAAATTTATGTAAAATTGGCATATCATTCCTTGTATTAGGTTGCATGGTGATGTATGAGGCAAACTGTGGTGTCAAAACATTAACGAGTTCAATTCAAAAATGATAATGTGTTGTCTAATGTTGTCTAATGGTGCACTAGGACTCCCAACGGACTCTTAACTATGATTGTGAGCATTATTTATGTAACGGGGTTACATGAGAGTGACCCGTCACTCTCCCAAGGGAGCTGTGGTGTGG
>NW_020187214.1:0-309 GCF_900000015.1 Plasmopara halstedii
GCACACATAGGTGAGAAAAGAGGTTCATTACTGGATCCACTGGTGCAGGGGTGAATGACGGAGTTCCGTTTTGAATGAATGATAACAGAACTGCTACAGACGGAGCAAGCTTTTCCTTACCCTTTGGCTCGGAAGCCAAAAATGCTGAATTTGCAGACATCAAAATGCTTTCTTGGGTTGCAACTCACCTGTCAAAACTCCACTTTTGAATCAGCTTCTGAATATTTTGTGGGTTCAGCGGAGATGGCAAAGTGCTGGGGACAGGCGGCGGTTGTGGAACCAGTGAAGTAGACGCAACAGTAACAGCTA
>NW_020187215.1:0-456 GCF_900000015.1 Plasmopara halstedii
TGTCATTGATAGTCTTTAATAGAAAAAGCACTGCCATGGATTTCATGCGGTTCTGCTGCAGTCGAGAATTCATGCGATTCGATACCTATCGTCAATCCGACTAATGTGACTTTCAATTCGCGCTGTCTATTAGGCCTCGTTGGTCGAGGTCGCATTCCCCAAGGGTTCTCTTAGCCCAATGTGGTGATCAATTTATTTCCGCTCGTAGAGAGACTAATTCAGAAAAAACAATTAAGACATGTTTGTGTTGATGCATATCGTAATGAACTTACTATTCTCACCATCAACTCTACGCGGGTTTCACTGATGGATTCATGGCAGCATCTCATGATTATTTTGTCCAATCAGATCATGAAGTCATCAAATTGTAGCAGCAGAATCGCATGAATTCACGACTCCAGCAGAACCGCATGAAATCCATGGCAGTGCTTTTTCTATTAAAGACTATCAATGACA
>NW_020187216.1:0-379 GCF_900000015.1 Plasmopara halstedii
AAAATTGAATGCACGCGATCAGCGAGAACAACTTACGATCAAGGATCCATGAAAAGAGGGCAAGACACCCTGTTCTATTTTAACGCAACACCAATTGTCGCAGAGAAATAGGAATTAAAAGGAAGTGTCTACGTAAAGCTGAAGTCAATGGAACGTAGATCCCTCCGAAACTGTTTGCAGCGGGGTTGCCGAAGATCAAAAGATCAGTGACCTTCGTTCTATACTTAGAACCAGTACGAGTGTAGAGGATCGCAATACGCTTACTCCAAGAGGCACTACAACCTCAATTCAAGGCTAATAAGCTCTTCCGTTAGAAATGCAAGCTATATTTCTCGGATTAATTGCGGCAAATCCGTCTATATCTAAAGCTATAGGTTTT
>NW_020187217.1:0-363 GCF_900000015.1 Plasmopara halstedii
GAGCTGAATGAAGCCATACCAAACGACGAGCGTGACACCACGATGCCTGTAGCAATGGCAACAACGTTGCGCAAACTATTAACTGGCGAACTACTTACTCTAGCTTCCCGGCAACAATTAATAGACTGGATGGAGGCGGATAAAGTTGCAGGACCACTTCTGCGCTCGGCCCTTCCGGCTGGCTGGTTTATTGCTGATAAATCTGGAGCCGGTGAGCGTGGGTCTCGCCGGTATCATTGCAGCACTGGGGCCAGATGGTAAGCCCTCCCGTATCGTAGTTATCTACACGACGGGGAGTCAGGCAAACTATGGATGAACGAAATAGACAGATCGCTGAGATAGGTGCCTCACTGATTAAGCATT
>NW_020187218.1:0-482 GCF_900000015.1 Plasmopara halstedii
GCAACGGCGCACATCAAGACCCAATAGTATTCGTCACTCTCTAGCGCAATGGTCCAAGTAACTTCAATGATCTTTGGTCTTGCTGCCATGATCATAGCGGAAGCTGCACCCAAAAGTCTCAGCGACAATTTACCTGCGTACGAAATCCCTGATTTTGACTACCAAACCCTTAGCAGTGGAAACACACCCAACGATGTTCTTACCGCACTAAAAAAAGATGGGATCATTAGTTTTACTAACGTACCATCGTACGCCCAAGTGCGTAGCACGTATCTCAACTTGGCCGCCACCTGTGCAGTTTCGGCAAAAGAGACTAATGCCGAGTTCTTACTACAAAAGACACTCACAGATGGTACAAAGCGGTACACCATCAGTGCAGTGTCCGGTCAAGATACCGATGCCTCAGCCACCGAAACCGACAAGATGTGTCCGGGTTACAAACAAGTTTACGACGAATTTTCATCTCTGTTGGAGATGGTTGT
>NW_020187219.1:0-739 GCF_900000015.1 Plasmopara halstedii
ATGTAACAAACCTTGCGCATCATTCCCACGATTAAATGAAAGCCTTTTGTTGATTGCTTTCATATTCTTGTGTCTACATCGCCATTAAGAAGCTTAGCTTTCACGTCTAATTGACATATCCCATGTTTTTGTTGGCAGCAGATGGAGAGAACACACGCATGGATTTTAAGCTGATGATTGGGAATACGTCTCTAGGAAGTCAACTCTATACACCTAGGTAACAAATTCAGCCACCGGACGTGCTTGTATCAAATATTGGTCGCATAGCTCAATATCGAACTTCTACTTGCGATCGTAATTGCGGGCGCCATGAGGCCGTCGAATCGAACGTAAGGTAGGAAATTTAAGAGAATCCTGAGCATCAGGTGATGCCATGGCTTCTGCGTACGTGCGAAAAATCTCCAGAACGAAGCGGGAACTCTCATATCCGTCAAATAGGTGAAGCCGTTTGGGATTGTATTCCACTATATTCGAATCAATGTCACGAGTAGGAAAATATGGCTCGATGTAGGTGCCTATTGAAGAACACATTATTACATCACGGGTAATCCATTGACCGACAGCAGCGGCGATTGTTAATCTGCACGAGATGGTGTGAATTTACCCATCGTGAAGTGAGTTCATCCTCTCACCTTGATCAAGATGCGCATATTATCCAACGTGCCGATTCATGGACATGCGCGAGGAGGTGCAATGCAACGCGATGCGACATGAGTCAAATCGAATTGACGTGGGACCA
>NW_020187220.1:0-373 GCF_900000015.1 Plasmopara halstedii
CGCCGTTCTACGTGAACGGGCTGGTTCACCCTCGCGTCCCACTGACGCCGCCATCCCATGTCTCAGGGCTTGGAGGGGAAGGAATAGCTGAACGGCTAGCTGATGTCAGCCCCCTCACCATCCGTAAAGAAGTCGATTATTTCTTGTCTACTAGACTGAGTGTCCTACGACACGTTCGTGATGCGATGGCTGAAAGCCAAGACCTGCAGAAACAATACGCAGATGAAAAAGGAAGAGGCAAAGTGGAAAGCTTTAAGGTCGAGGACCTGGCTTTATTAAATTCTAAAAGCCTGCCAACACATGCAGTCTCTGCTGTCTTCCGGACGAAGCTTCGTCCACGGTTTATCGGACCGTTTAAGGTTGTGGTCAAACG
>NW_020187221.1:0-467 GCF_900000015.1 Plasmopara halstedii
CTTATGCTGTGGTAAAATCGATCACTTCGCCTGTGAGTCGATCATAGGTCAGCTCCTGCTCGCTTACGACAATAATCAACATATTACTTCCTTGGCACCCTGCATTTGTCCCCTGAATCTGAATGGATTGAGGGACATCACGATCAGTGAGACGACTAACGTCAGCAATGAGCACACGGTTTGTCAGCGACCACGTCTGATAGTCAAGAAGTCCATTTACCAGTTCAGGAGTCATGTCTCCGTTGATTGCCGAGATCTTAGCAATCTCGTTCGTGAAGTGATGAAAGTCATAGTCATGACTGATATCGAATGTCTGCTGAGAACCGATGCGAACGTTGAAGTTGCGAATGCTCGAGCCAGGATGTAATGTCCATGGAGCGCTATCGATAGGAGATTGGAACTCCTGAACAGTAGCGGCCGCGAAACTACCCGTCTGCTCAGCGAAAGGGAGTAGGATAACATACTTA
>NW_020187222.1:0-566 GCF_900000015.1 Plasmopara halstedii
ACTGTACGCCAATGCAGACAAGTGCATCTTTGGCGCAGAGGAGATTCCCTTTTTAGAGTGCTTCATTGGAAAGCGTGGCCTTCGAGCGGATCCCGTAAGGTCAAGGTCATTGTAGACTGGTCGTTGCCAAAGAACCAGAAGAACTTATGTAAGTGGCTTCGTCTCGCCAACTACTTGCACAAGTACAGCGTAAACTACACAGAAATGGCCCAACCATTATCCAATCTCCTTAATAAGGATGCGGAATGGTGTTGGAATACCGAACATCAAGGGGGTTTTGGCGAAGTCAAAGACAACCTCCTGCATACACCAATACTGGCGCTGCCAGACTTTGATCGCCCTTTCAGCGTCGTCTATGACGCTTCGGACTTTGACATCGGCTGTGCACTGCTGCAAGCAGATGCCGAGGGGCGAGATCGGGTGATCGCGTTTGAAACTCGACAGCTCAAAGCTGCAGAGATGAACTACCCAGTTCATGACAAGGAGTTACTTGCGATGATGTATGCACTTGTCAAGTTCAGGGTCCACCTGCTCGGCTCCAAGCCGTTTGTGATCGACACAGATCA
>NW_020187223.1:0-888 GCF_900000015.1 Plasmopara halstedii
TATGTCAATCTTGAGATAGAAGAGCAAAGCAAGTACTTAATTTCGTTGGAGCTCCGAGTTTGGCTCTGTGTGAAGCATACGAATCTGATCTATGTGCATTGCATCCACGAACTCTTCGAGTCAGAAAGTCCTTCTGTGCGAGGTGCACAGCAATCTTGTTAGACTTGGCAGTACATGTTGTCAAGCCGACGATCAAATCGTGAAACGACCATATACCCTTTTCAAAATCTCTGCCTATTGTTTATGTTGAAAGGTCAGGAACTGGCGGCGAGAGGCCCGAAAATTGCAAAGACTCGCCTAGAGTGTTATGAGCTATGACGATGCGACGAGACACATAAGTTTCAGCTGCACATTGGTGGGACCATAAATGCACCAGGAGAAAGATCGTTAATATAGATCGTTGAGCCATTTGAGGGTGGGGCAGAGAGAATTTATGTCTCTGGATGAGTGACGGTAAGGTTCTCAAGCAAAACATCAGTTGCTCTGCCTAAAATGGCGGGCCGTGAGAAGAGAATTAGAACGGGGTTACATGTACCGTTTTATGAAAGGGCGGGTCATGTGGCCGTGCAAAGGTGTTGATTACACAGGTTATGTTATCACACAGTAGTGTGGCAACACCATATCAAGAAGCCACTACGTGGCAGATAAGAAAAATCAAAGGTTTTAGATGTTGACGGCCCTGCCGCAAATAAAAAAAATTAATACAGTCTCAATTTTGTACGAAAGCGCGTTTTACCTTGGTTATGATTTTTGTTCTCTTGGATGTAGCGGATTACGATCCGTTACACTTTTACTGGTTCTTGGAAAGAATGTAAGGTTGGGGACTTTAACTTAGCTTCCTGTGAGCAAAGAGCTACGGCAGCCCCGCTGCACTTGGTAGCACTCGTA
>NW_020187224.1:0-392 GCF_900000015.1 Plasmopara halstedii
TCCACACGAGGCCACGCACCGACCGTGGATGCGCGTGCATTGAAGCCGCCCTGCAAACAGCATTTAGCATCTGCTTCTGTGCCTTGTCGAGGTCATTAGTAATGACACCACTTCCCCCGGAATTAAAGAGTTCGGGAATCGGACGCGGCTTGCGCAATATCGAGCAGGAGTCACGTCGAAGAGCTAAGGGCACCTCGCCTTATTCTTCTTTCCATCCTAGGAAAGGCGTATTTGACTCGAAGTCGATTGGCTCCGAGTCCTCGACGAGGTAATCCATCGTTTGTGGCGGGCGCGGTCGGGAGAAGATATTGAGTCTGTGTTCTTGGTCGTGCGGCCATGTCGCTGACGGTGTGCTGCGTGGTACTCGGTTATCGAGAGCTTGAATTGTGTTT
>NW_020187225.1:0-378 GCF_900000015.1 Plasmopara halstedii
TGGTGTGTGATTTCTGCCACTGACGCTTAATTTTGACCAAGGAACTTTCTTTGCCCACTCACAGATAATAGATTTGTGCGCTCCTATCGAGCAAAACTGAGAATATCCAAGACACTTACACTTCTTCTACTGTAACGGGGTCACACGTACCCTGGTATGAAGGGGTGGGTCACACAATTTGTTGACTCGATGCTTAGCTCCATGTCATCGAGGGAGACGCTGTACTTCTTATGCTCCGAATGGCTCATGGGTACCATCATTAAAGAAGCCCTACCTTCTCTTTGCTTTCATCCGAAAGCATTTGCACTGTCTCGCAACTATAATAGGATGGAAGGGTCGTATCATGTGCTTCGACGTGGCTCCGACAATGAGAAGTAT
>NW_020187226.1:0-3691 GCF_900000015.1 Plasmopara halstedii
GCGCCTAAAGGTATAATAGCGAGAAATCCTTGAGGAAACGCTGCAATGGTATCTATAGGAAGAAAAAGACTAAGATTTGAAAGGTCATAAAGAAACAGGAGGGTTACGTAATGCGACATTGACCAGCCATTTAGTAATCAGCGGTATACTTTTTAGGGTATCAGAAATGAGGCATTTTATTGGTTGAGATTGGGCATTCCGGGATCTAAATTAGGATATTTAGAGAACGACCTAATTATGTTCTATGTGCTACTACTCACGGTATCCGCAGGGTTCAAGCAGGGCTCACGTCGCGCCGTTGGCGCACCTCGCTACTACTACCGTGTCAGTTTCCCGACCTCTCGACTTCCGGAAGAAGTGGTATCATTGTCAATTTGGTGCCGAGACGCACGATCTATCCATTGTAAGTGGCTTTGAGCCAAGCGGATGGACCCGAACTTGACGAGGACATTCTTCATTGCAGCATGAAAAAATTATCGTGCTCATGAAAAAGATATTTTTCTAGGCTACTTAAAGCTGACGAGACTAATATCCGATCACGCGTTCATTCACATAGGAATCTTTAACGTAGAACACCGCCTTTTACAACACTGGAGCGTCATAGACGACGTGGAATCGCCAAATCAACCTTGAAAGAGCTAGAATCCGGTCATTCGCGAGACTTTATTGATAAGATTAGCTTCTACGATTGCGCTTCACCCTTACGCTGTCAAACCTTGTTGTTCCAAAGATCAGTGATGATCGCGCGATGTTGGCGTAATATACACTGTACCTCTAAATCAAGCCACATTCTCTAACATTTGAAACTATAACATTCACTAATGTACAATGGTATATATCTTCGGAATGTGTTCACAGACTCTGTTCTAAATGAAGCGACCCAGTAAGGCGATTTTGTCAGCACCAAAGACATACCGGCGATAAATCGCATCACCCGATAGCCACCCGCAAGTGTGGTTAATACACTTCTGGCATCCATATCTCGTGCTTTGCACGTCTATGAATAATTAAATTGTTTAGTAGGTTTATGCATAGCCATGATGTGGCTCAAACAGCTGTGTCACCAGACAGCCCAACTTCGCTGCTGCATTTAGCCGTCTCTGGGGTATATATTAGTCTCGCCTAAAATACATCTTTTAGAGCCCTCACTACAGCGGGAGGGACATTTTTGTCTCTCATCTGAAATAATGTTCATCAACTAAGCCGAGGGTACTGAACAGTATGCAGCCGTCATGCTGTTTTGTAACTCATTTATCTAGAATTCGGCGCTGACGCGGAAATAGTAGAAATCCATACACATTTTGCCACTCGCCGTTAGCCTTACTGACACAGTCGGCCGTTGCTGATGATGAAGATTACTTTAGATGGTAATAGCCGGCGCACTCTCTGCACACACTCTTCTTAACGAAAAATTTAATCGAATATCTCGTGAGAGTTTCTCGTTCGGCGCCAGCCGTATTATTTAGATGACCTCGCCATTCTTGACACATAATCGCGAGAGAAAAAAATCCAGCTTGTTAACACTTTTGCAGATTGTTTAAAGGGAGGCTATCGACTCCTATAACTACCCCAGTCGCTTCATGCGCCAGTGAAAAATCTATCTTGTCACTTGGACGTGAGGCTTCCCCACCCCGCACACTAGACCCCTCATGCGTTGGCTTTGACTAAGCAATGCCATCAAATCCTCATACGGATATACCATTCTTCGCAGATTCGAGGATTGGCCCTTCTGCTCGCAGCTCAAGTCGCCTTACAAATCATCCGACGCCCTGATGCTTCCATTCGCCACCTGCCCTGGCACAGGTACATCATCTTACAGCGATTTAAAATTATCCAGCCTAAGATATACTTTGAGGGGCACAACATACACTCATCCGCTCCGGTCTCTACTTCTGTAGGCTCTGTAAACTGCGATAACAATCGCGCTTTTACATCTAGTTTTGAGTCCTCGGTTCACTGTTGCTTCTGATGTTGGAGCTCTGATCGAGAAGCCTTGCGATGACATCGCTACCTATTTTGGATAATTTATCGTATCTTTGTTCACGAAACGACACGCTTCTGCTTCTTAGATATGGTGGACTAGTTACAGGTTAATGCTCAAACAGGAGGGATATAGGTGGCACAACGCTATTTTGACTGCTAGTCGACCAATGACTTGTCGGGTTCCAGCTACATCATACCTAAAATAAAATGAAATTTTGAATCCAGGACATACACCCAATTGACCTTTAGGCTATCAAAGCTCGCAAACTTCACCATTAAACATTACCAACAAGCTTTCATGTCCACGTCGCAATTTGCACGAATATCGTGTTAATATATGACTTCTTACATGCATTCGCGCTGTGTCTTTCGTTTTTTACAGCCGCAGTTTTACACAGTTGCACGACACAATTTACAAGGCTTCACAAGGTTTAGCAAATTGATGTCAACAACCAACGACCCACCCATTCGACTTCACCTCTCTGAGAGAAACTCGCATATTTACGATCTGTGTCATCACAATCACAACCTCTTCAAGATAAGATATTCAATGAAGTTTTTCAGTAGACACATTTGCGCCTACTAAGACCAGACAATTTTCCGAGAGAGCATTGTCGTGCACCCTTGCGCGGGAGACAGCCAAGAGCGGAGAGGGCATGCAAAGTGCAGATATTTTGAGCAACCGCAAAAGACATATTTGCGAGTTATGAGAAGCTGCTAAGTGGCCATGAGATCTACATCTTTCTCATCTCAGTCACGCCTGGCGCGGTCGATCAGCTTACGATGCCGGGGCCTGAATCTTTCCTTGCGGCACGAAAGTTATACCCGTTCAGAATGCGACGCCAACTAATTTCTCGAGAACGATAGGCTGAACGCGCAAGGGTTCGGGGCGAGCGGCACCTCCTCAATCAAGTTGGTAATCGTTACCACTTCTGATAGTGTCAGACGCCATTGCGGCGATTATTCCAGATAAAGTCCACAGTTCTTGCCCCCTTGATGAGTACGCCAGAATTACAACCGCACTTGGAAGCCTGCTTACACTGATAATATCTGTCGCTTTAAGTTGTCCCACATTGGAAATATTTCCTTTGCCGATGTATTGCATGTGAGTGTGTTCATTCCTTTGCGTGACCTCCAAACTTGGAGATCACAATCGCGACATGCTATAGTTTCCTTTGAATCAAGGCATAAATCTTCCATCTTTCCCATTTTTAGAGAAAGAGGTTTTTCTGCCCGGCATTCTGATAATCAGCATTAGAGGCCTCACGGTGAGAGCAGTCAGTCGAGCAATTACCACTCCCGGCATTTTGCCGGCAATCTCGCGATCTCATCGTAATCCAGTATAAACGAGAAGTTGTCAAATTTTGTTAATTCATTCAGACGACGGGCATTCACAGCATTTTATGTTTACTTTTTCGCAAAGGATACATTCCGTTCACGACTCGGTCGTGGAATTGTTTACAGATTACAACAGGGTTGCCGTGTCTTTTGCACAAATTGCTTTGACTATCCGACTCCGCGTCGACAAACGCACAGAGATTGGAGGGTTGAGTCTGTGTGCTCCAACTGGGAGCAGGGCAAGAACTTCTAGATAACTAGCGCTGCCGGTATGCTCTGCTACTTTAAAAGCTCCTGTATTAGGGTAGAATCTACTTTGACTAAACGTTTTATAATCTTTCATATAGAAATGTATGCGGCTAGAAGCCCC
>NW_020187227.1:0-1194 GCF_900000015.1 Plasmopara halstedii
TTAGGAAATCTGCGCGGTCCCATACAAATATTGTAGAGTTAAGATGTCCGCTACCATATTTAGATTTTACTATACATATTAAGGAAAATCTATGCATTCAAATTAGGCGGCTTTGCCGCAGATAAAAATGAATTAAGTCAGTTTTGGATTTAAACGGAAGAAATATTTGCCTTGGGTTAAGGTTGTCATTACTCTTGGAGTAAGCAGATTGCGATCCGCTAAACTCGTACTTGCTCCAAGTATAGAACGAAAGATCGGTGACCTAACTTACGCTTCCTCCAAGCGCAAAGCTACGGCAGCCCCGCTGTACTTGGTAACACTTATAGTCAATCTACACCTGAGTCGTTTAGACTGATCCTCTGTGAGGATGAAGGAATTTTTCTCTTTGCCCCAGGGCATGCAGGGCGGGCTTAAAAAGCTGATGTTCTTGCTTGGCCCTGAAGGTGTGCAACACCTTGCTGCGCAAGGCCCCGAGGCAACCGGTGCGCGTCTAGAGGCGTTTTCAAATTATGAAAACGCGCTGCACAAGCACCTGTAGCAGAAGACGTCTGCATCATTTGCGTCTATGACGCCACCGTCAGTGACGGATGATTTTTTTCGCCCTAAGCCACTCATGGTGAGCGTTGAGGTCCTCGAGGGGTAGGATGGGGAGAATCTCCTGCTCCGGGTGAGAAAGGTTGAGATGGTCATCGCATCCGCCATGCTCCAGACCGAGCAACAGCGCGTGGCGCTAGTCATCTCAAAGATCGGTGGTCGAGCGCGAGAATGGGCACTGACGTGCGGCACTTCTGTCGAAGCTGCGTTTCACTTCTGGGCGGAGCTGAAACTGCAGCTCTCACGAGTGTTCTTGCCGCCTGACCAAGCATATTGCGTGCGAGCGCGTTTCCTTGCCGCCCGACAGGGCAACAAGGAATTAGTGGACTTTGTCCAAGAGATGCGTACCCTCATCGCCGGATGGCAGCAGATCCTCTTCCGGAGGCGGTCACAGTGATCGTCTTTATGGAAGGCTTCCGCACTGGCGTGGCCAGACTAAAAGTCTTCCGTGTGCATCCGTCTCCATTTGAAGAGGCGGTGAATGTGGCATTGAATGCCGAATATAATTTCAAGTCGGCACGACATGGTTGGAATACTCACTTCAACAGCTCGTCGAGCGGGCCTGTGCCCATGGATCTCAGCTATGCTGAGGACGAGGGA
>NW_020187228.1:0-326 GCF_900000015.1 Plasmopara halstedii
GATGACCTGGAGGGTGGTAACATTCCCGCACTGTTGGATGTGGACGCCTACCAGGCAAGCTTAAAAGATGACACCGAACAGGGCGGGGATGGCGCAGGCGGCGGCAACAACAGTGGCAGCGGCGCGGAAGAGAACTCCAACGCGGCAGCCGCGGCAATGCAGCCGGTGGAGGACATGAACGATCATGCCATTCGCGGCGACACCTTAAGCTTATTTAAATAATATAAGCGCGCTGAGGCCGAGGCAGCGGCAGAAGGGATCCAAATTTCCAACAAAAGGTGGTAGATGGCCTGGCCTCTGGCATGCAAGCTTTAAATATTTAAATG
>NW_020187229.1:0-430 GCF_900000015.1 Plasmopara halstedii
CACGATGTCAGAAGCTGCGATATCATGTCACCTGTAATCTTAATTGCTTGCAGAGGTGATACAGCGTGTTTGAGCTACCTACACGTAGCTTTTTGACGCGGCTACAACGGAAGACGGCAAATGAAATTAATTGTTGTTCACATTGTTAGCAGCTGCGATGTCATATCTAATGTTTGTCTAAGTACTTTAAGATGCGCTTGGCGTGTTTGAACCACCTTGACAATTCAATTTGACGCTTCGACGACGGCAAATGCATCCAGACGCTCGTCGCGATGTCAGAAGCTGCGATATCATGTCATCAGTTTTTTTAATCGCTTGCAGACGTGCTACAGCGTGTTTGAACTACCTAGACGTATCTTTTTGAAGCGGCACCAACGGCAAACGGCAAAAATATTTAGACGTTGTTCACGTTATCAGCAGCTGCGATGTC
>NW_020187230.1:0-441 GCF_900000015.1 Plasmopara halstedii
CAAGCCCAACGCGAAAAAACCGACTTGATTACTGTTTTTTAACAGTTGATCTGGTACAAAATCATCTCGCTACGATTAATCATGTAAGAGATCGAAAGTGGCATAACGAAGATCACATACCGGTGGGGTTTCGGCTTCAAGCGAAGTTTATACCAACAATAAGACGCGCGCCGTGGCGATGTCCTACATGGCTCCTACGGGATCCGGATGTCATCACTTATCTTAGTTCGTCAGCTAAGCGACTAGCGGCACGTTTTCGGAACTTTGACGGCGCTAACCCAGGGTGTCTTCTGGATGAACACAAACGTTCCGATTGCATTCATCTTCGGAGTCGGTGGGTTGAACTTCGACAAGCTGATGCGCGTGAAATGGCCATTAGAGTTACTGCAGTGAACGATGCCATCGACCTCTTCAATCTGGCCCCGATAGACTGCAACAAGT
>NW_020187231.1:0-1004 GCF_900000015.1 Plasmopara halstedii
CCGAGGCGAAGCGATGGCGCATTCGCCAGAACACTAGACCTTGCCAATTTTTTCTTTACTTCATGTGTTTTCTCGGCAGAAAAATAGCCACCATGTCATGATAAGTGAGAAATTATGTGAAGCCATGACTGTGCGTAATAGACTAAATCAGAACCAACTTGGAGCCAATAAGGTGCGCCTTGAAGGTGACAAGAGCATACTACATCGCAAGTTACTCTTTGTCAAAATTCTTCTTTAAATTCGTAAGCTGGAGACAGCTCGTACATAACTATTGCATTGTGCTTGGAGTGAATCATGGTCAAAGCAAACATGCATTATTGAAGGGGACATAAAATAGTCAATTTGCATTTGGAAGAGCCCGAATCGCGGCACAAATGACACTTTCTTTCACAGTCCTGACAGCGGACGCTTCTGTTATCCCTTAGCACAATTGGCATCCCTTCTGAAGATATTGACGAGTGGCCGTGGATTTTCTGCATAATCTGCACTATTGTTGTGCACAAAATAGGCCAGATTAAGCTATTTTTTCCAGTTTCTTCAAGAAAGAGGCATTAGCCAAGCTACGATGACCTCAACCATTGTATGATTTGTCCGCAGGTCATGTATCCAATATAACAACCGTAAAAGCGATTTTGTCGGCCTCAGAGACGCATTTGCGTGATTTGGCAAGTAATTTCTGAATTTCATACATCCTTTATAAGTGCTACATGCAAGTGTTTTATGTGGATGTTCGCATCCAAATACTCAAGCTTGTGCGGCTATAACATCCAAGTCGTCGAAATGGATTTGTGCATAATATTGATGTTGCCTGAATAAGTGTGACAATAGACACCTGAGCACATTAAATATTCAGTAAATCTTGGTGATATAATCATCGACTGCCAGAGTATCTTACACGAGTATTTATCGCAGCCAGAGATATATCACTGTAGTCGCTAGAAATAGGTGAAGGACGCTGAACAAGGCACACCCAAACTTGCTGTTCTGCTGCACATACGTGCTAT
>NW_020187232.1:0-269 GCF_900000015.1 Plasmopara halstedii
ATTCGGTGCTTGCTACGTCGAATTGATATCGTTTTACAGAAGACATTCAAAGCGCTCTACAGCCAACGATTTTACAAGTCATTAATAGCAATTTTAAGGTATTTGGGAAAACAAAAACGATTCTGTTATTAGTTTCAAGTGGTAGGTCTTTTGTCGACAACGCGATTGGTTTCCATGAACCGCGTCAGTCGATGGTTGTTGGTCCATCGCAAAAAAATATTTGACCACTTCAAACATCTTTGCAAAGAAGATGCAACCTGCTTCGACGT
>NW_020187232.1:279-411 GCF_900000015.1 Plasmopara halstedii
CTTGAATGATCCATAACTTTTGCCAAAGCTTTGCAAGCTCGCGATCCTTTTCTATACAGTAAAGACTCATCTATATTATGATTTTCAAAACTTCAGGTGTCAATTCTGTGTTGTCTTCGGTCGATAAAACAA
>NW_020187233.1:0-599 GCF_900000015.1 Plasmopara halstedii
ATCGATGTGATGCACAATGAATGCAAGGAAAGAATATGAAACCGTACTGGATGCATAATATCAGCACTTGAGTCTCTCTGTTCCACTTGACACTTGCGTTTTTATTCAATTTAATTTTGGAACGACCCTATCCCTATATGTATAGACTACAATAATAAAATGGCAACAATCCTTCGATTCCGAAAATATAAAAACGCTGATATCGGCGAAATCTTCGAAAATGATCCTCAATACTGTAAATGGCTTTACACCCAAGAAATACTAATTGGACGGCTGCCAGAAATCAAAGAGTTCTTGGCTTCCAAGTTTAAAGGGGTGGATATGAGTTATTTAATGAATTGGGGTAAATTCAAAGTCAAGACGATTAAATGGATATTCGATCACGATAAAACCTACTTTGAATGGCTTGGAATAAACGAATATGTTCAAACGAGTTGTCCAAAGCTATATAGTGAAACCAAAGCATTAGTAAGTTTCAAGGTAGCGGCTGTTCCTTAGCTTAACATATATTTTTTAGTCTTGTGATGTCATCAAAAATTAGAACTCGACGTTTCACAGTGCAATCAACGCGACACCGAATCAAATGAAGGGTAAGGTAA
>NW_020187234.1:0-440 GCF_900000015.1 Plasmopara halstedii
CAGAGGCGACGGCGACGCCGTATGCTGGCTGCAAGACGCCGGGCGTCGACCCTGATCTAGGGAGTGCCTATCGTAGACGATGGTGCACAGTTATACACCCTCGTCTAGGGAATGACGGAGGAGAAAGATGGCGACGTCCGCCTCTAGGCTATTCTTGCAGTAGATGCTCTTCTTGAGCTGAACAAGATGTCCGTTGAGAAGTTCGGCAGTGCCTTGAAGGCAAGCGATTTGGCCGAAGTGGCCATTGTACGACCGGACGAGGAGATAACTCATCATCGCTTCAGGATGAAGCTATCTTGGAGGACACCAAGAGAGTGCTGAACGCACGAAGTGGTTTGTCGATCCTACGGAATCCCTTGAATCTGTACTCTTCCTTAAAAAAAATTCAAGACGTCGTCTCCAAAGACCCGCCTTCGGTCCTACCTCCGGACCGAGGTGTG
>NW_020187235.1:0-1217 GCF_900000015.1 Plasmopara halstedii
CGTTTACATAATATATTTATGTGTAATAGAAAAGGTCCATTGATATTTTGTTAGAAATATTATTCTTAAGTTGTTAAGAATATGAGTGACAATATTTCTAGCACAAAGTATCATAAATAGGTTCACAATCGAGGATACTTCATAATAAGGACATGACTTATCCAGAAAGATTGTATTCATGTTTGTTCCCAAGTTATTTATATGAGATATAAATAAGATGGAATGGTGAGTCTCATGCCATATAACAAACATGATAGGCACTTATAAATGATAAGTAGGCCGAACCAGTGACACTTATGACAAGCACATGGAGTTTACTCTTGTCAATGTTTTGTCATAAATCATATCAGTGCATATAATCTTTAGACCTGAGATAGCACAGTTATCTTGTATATAGGTAGTTTGAGTTTGATACTGCTTTCATACTTGTACTGTGTATGGGTATATGGGCATGTGTTGGCTCCTACTAGTTATATATGGAGGTAGGTGTTGATCAAGATGGAATCTGTTCCTCTAAGTAAATAGAGATAAAATCCTATGTTCATTTAATTGTTCTTGATGTTTCAAGTTCCTGGCCAGGACAGATAGATTTATTCAGAAAAGAGTTTCTGATGAGAAAATCTTTTTAATCAAGAACTGGAATTAAAAGAGAACATAATATTCATAGCAAATGGAGTTTGACATAAACCATGACTCCAGCTTGAGTTGGGATTTTGTAACAGAGAGATTCTAGTGCATGGTAACATATGATTATAGGTTCATTTAAGGTAAACCTTATTACTAATTGGGTGGCCATGGCATGCTATGCTAGGTGTTAACCATGGTCTATGAGGTTCATAAAATGATTTAGAGAAATCATTTATGGTAAGAAAGAGTTCTGATGATATTAAGAGTTGATATCATGTCTCATTGCCAATTAGTGATGAGCCTAGTAAGTCACACACATACACAAGTTATCACCTATTTAAATATGATTTAATTAATTAATTAAAGAGTTTAATTGATTAATTAAATAGGTTTGGTTTGCAATTAAATTGCAAAGTCCCTAGCATGACTTGAAACCAAATCTAGATTATTGGATGTATAGTATAAGTTAAATTTATATTTAAAGTGTTTAAATATGAATTTAATTATGAGAAATTAATTAATAGAGATTAATTAATTAATTTATATTTGATATAAATTGATTAGAAGAAGAAAAATAATTATTTTGGGTT
>NW_020187236.1:0-334 GCF_900000015.1 Plasmopara halstedii
TTGCTAACAACAGCTGCTGTAACGAATCCGTCGCGTTGTGGACTATTACATGGCTGTTCACAGTTACATCTGTCGCAATGCAGATCACCACGCTATCAACAGCTGCTATAACGAATCCGTTGCTATGTAGTCTATCACATTGCTATCAGCAGCTATATCAGTTGCAATGCTGATAACCAAGCTTTCAACGGCTGCTGTAATGAAACCATCGCAATGCCGTTTATCACATTGTTATTTGCAGCTAGGTTAATTTCCAGTGCCAATGCAGACTAGCAAACTACTGTAATGAAACCATCGCAATGCAGACTATCATATTGTTATTTGCAGCTAGGAT
>NW_020187237.1:0-502 GCF_900000015.1 Plasmopara halstedii
ACAAAAAGCAGCGAAGAGAGTGGATCACCTTGTTTGACGCCTCGTGCTGGACTCAATGACTCCTGTAAGACACCGTCGATCGACAAAGCTGCTTCGGTGTTAGAGTAGAACATTTGGACCCACCCACAGAACGCTGGCCCACATCCAACTTGGCGTAAAACCTCAAAGAGATAAACCCAGTTGACACGATCATAGGCCTTTGCAAAATCCAAGAGGAGGGCGTATCCAGGATGACCTCGAGAGCGTAATGTTTCTTGTAGGGAGTGAAGAAAGCGAACATGGTGATGAAGGGAGCGCCCCTTGATAAATCCTTTCTGCTCTGTGTCGATCAACTGTGGGAGGAATCGCTGTAGCCGGTAAGCCAAGGCTTGAGACAGAATCTTAACATCAACTTGCATCAGCGAAATTGATCGGTAGTTACCAGGGTCTCGTCGGTTGCCTTTTTTGTAGAGTAACGCGACCACCGATTTACGTTGAGAGGACAGCATGAAGCCATGCTCGA
>NW_020187238.1:0-558 GCF_900000015.1 Plasmopara halstedii
ACGTATGGACTTCAGTATTCAAGTTGCGATCAGGCAAAGCTACTTGGGTATTCGGATGTAGACTGGGCTGGAGATATCGAGTCTCGCCGGAGTACAAGCGGTTATGTGTTTACACTAAACAATGGTTGTATTAGCTGACGAAGTAAAAAGCAGCAAAGCGTGGCACTTTCCTCAACTGAGGCGGAGTACATGACGCTATCAGAGGCCACTCAAGAAGCAGTATGGCTCAAAATATTTCTGTGCGAGCTTGGAGAGATGACTCCTAACGATTCTGTCAAGATATTCGAAGATAATCAAGGCTCTATTGTTCCAATATTTCATAAGCGTACAAAACACATCGACATTCGCTATCACTTTGTACGAGAAAAGATTGAAGATGGTCAAGTCAATCTCGAATTCTGCCCTACACAAGACATGTTAGCCGACATTATGACAAAGCCAATTGTGTCGGTGCAATACGAGTTTCTGCGCACCAAGCTTGGGATACGAGGCGTTGGTGCTGCAGCTGTCGAGTCGAGTGGGAGTGTTGTTGATGATGCGCCTCGCCGTGCAGACTAG
>NW_020187239.1:0-651 GCF_900000015.1 Plasmopara halstedii
ATCACGATCCCGCGAGCTCTGTGATTTCTCACACAAACAATATACGACCATGGCAGCTCAAGGTTATGTCTTGAGCTCAGCCCATGACCCTTTGGCTTTCCGGGCTACTGCCGAGAAGCGTGGGGCGTACGACGACGCGGAACGTGATGAACCCTATGATCATAAGCATCAATGATGTCTGGGCAGTCTTGCCGAAATGGCATCTCAAACTCCCACGAGTTCTCGGAGTTTGGGTATCTCCGCCACTTCATACAATACTGGGTTTGAAATGGCGACGCCATCGACCCACAAGACGTTCCAGGTGATAGTGGATATTACCGCTCTCGTCGAGAAGAGTCGGCGGCGAACGATGACGACTTGGTCGATCACCGTGAGGTGATTTGCGATGCTCTTCGAGCTCTTCGAAACAAGGTCCGTCGCGATCGGGGCTCTGTTTATCTTCCGCATAGCGGTATGCGACCTCGGCAAGGTTCTCAATCGCAAGAGCTTGGAGCACTTTGTACACCGACTGCCTCACATTGAGGACTATCGCGCTCTGTCGCAGCGGCTCCTAGCCGTCGAGCATACGAAAGCGTCACTTCTTGAGATGGTGGACCGCCTGGCATAGTTGGAATTGGAGATCGTTACATTCCGTGCTCGAAACCAGTTGCT
>NW_020187240.1:0-314 GCF_900000015.1 Plasmopara halstedii
AACCATCACAATGCAGTCTACAACATTGCTATTAACAGCTATATCAGTCACAATGCAGTCTATCACATTGTTATTTGCAGCTAGGATAATCACCAGTTATAATGTAGACTAGCACACTACTACCAAAAGCTGCGATAACATATCAGTCCCAATGCAGATCACCACGCTATCATCAGCTGCGGTAACACATCAGTCGCTAAGCAGACTTCCACCTTGCTAACAATAGCTGCTGTAACGAATCCGTTGCTATGCAGTGTATCACATTGCTATCAACAGCTATATCAGCTGCAATGCTGATAACTACGCTATCAACA
>NW_020187241.1:0-2231 GCF_900000015.1 Plasmopara halstedii
CGCCGACGCAAAATTGAAATCGAAGTCGTTGAAGGTGCACGCAAGGGTCCGTCCTGGCAATGCCCGGACTCAGGCTGCTCGGAGCAATTGCGCGTGCCACACGAAGAGTTGATCGCAATTAAAGAGGAGCTGGATCGACCTAAAAAGCTACTAGGCCAAATAGCAGCCACCTCCATCGCGGGCAACGATATTCTCTCCAGTGTGCTCTACTCATCGGCCTCCGTGGCTGCTGTGTCTGGTAAACTTATGCCTATCCCACTCTTCTTGGTCTCTGTAGTACTCTACATTTTCCGATTTATTTACGAAGAAGTGGTTACAGCCATCCCCATGAATGGTGGTACCTACAACGCTCTTTTGAACACGACGTCGAAACGCGTTGCAGCGGTGGCTGCCTGTCTCAGTATCTTGTCGTACGTCACAACGGGTGTCGTGTCGGCCACATCTGGTGTCCTCTACTTACGAAATTTGATTGATGTACCTGTTGTGGGCTCGACAATCTTTTTGTTGGGGATATTTGCAATATTGGCTTTGATTGGAATCACTGAGAGCTCCCGTGTCGCTGCTGTCATCTTTATACACCATGTCTTGGTTCTTTCCATTCTCCTTGTATCATGTATAATTCACGGCGTCAAGAACACCCAAATATTTCGTGACAACATGCATTCCGAGTTACCCGAAATTGAATTTGCAGGCTCTGCGACACAAAGTAATGTGTTTACGGCCATTTTTCTTGGGTACGGGGCATCGATGTTAGGTATTACTGGCTTTGAATCGTCAGCAAACTATGTCGAAGAGCAGAAACCTGGTATCTTCCGTCAGACCTTACGTAATATGTGGTTTGTGACGACAATATTTAACGTTGGTCTTGGTGCCGGCATTCTCGCAGTACTACCGCTAGAAGGTGAAGGTGGAATTTACGCCAGTTCCGATGATCTTCTCGCGAAAGTTGGCCGAGAAGCGATTGGACCTTGGTTTGAAACGTGGGTTTGTGTTGATGCATTTATCGTATTATCCGGTGCAGTGTTAACGGCATACGTTGGTGGGTGTGGTCTTGCGCGTCGTTTATCAGCTGATCGTGTGCTACCAGCATTTCTGGCAAAAACTAACAAATTGCGCGGGACAAACCACTACATTATTGTTCTGGTCTTCGTATTATCGTCAAGCCTTGTTCTCATTCTCGACGCTGATGCTAGTACTGTCAATAGTGTTTATACCTATGCATTCTTAGGTCTAATGGCCATGTTTGCATTTGCATGCATGCTCCTAAAAATCAAGCGTCCAGAAATTCCGTGTGACACTCATGCTTCGTGGATTTCAAACATTATGGGATTCATTCTCGTTGTCGCTGGTATTGTGGCTAATATGCTTGGTGACCCATCAGTACTGTTATACTTTGCCATCTACTTTGTGATCGTTATGACGGTTATTATTATCATGTTTGAACGTGTAAGGATACTTCGGGGTACTCTTGCTATACTGAAGCGAGTAGCACCTTCTCACAACGATACGGAAACTGCCTTTCGTCTTGCACGAAGCAACTCGTCAAATATAGAACACACTGGCGCTCGAGGTGGTCAAACAATTGCACGTACTATCGTCAGCATTCGTTCTGTTCCCGTCGTCTTTTTTTGCAAAGTCCCCGATTTGACGATTATTAACAAAGCTATTGTCTATGTTCGTCGTAACGAGGAAACACACACTTTGCGGATCGTACACGTCTTTGCAGACGCAGAGGCTGCTGCTCCAGTGCTTGTAGCCTTTCGTGAAATGGTTGCGTTATTTGACAACATGTATCCCAAGCTTCGCGTGGATTTTGTGTCAGCACACGGCGACTTTGGTCCGGTGCTGATCGAGTGGTTATCTCGCTCGCTGAATGTGCCACATAATCTGATGTTCATCACGCAACCGGATCTGATATCAGCCGAGCGTGTGACATCAGCTGGCATGCGCATCATTACGGCATAATTTTGGTCACTACTAGATAATGAATTCTCTAAGTATCAAGTTCTAGGATGTAAAAATAGAAAACAGGAAAAGTTAATTACGTTTTGCAGAGCACTTTTTGTTCAACCTGCTTTGATAATCTGAAATGAAGTTATTAGTCCAGGATTTGCTCTGTAGTTTTACTGCCGCTGTCAACGAGTCTAGAAATGAGATAATGACCGATTGTCCTACACAATGAAGTAACGCATTCCATGAAATTGAATAAACGCAATGTCTGTCTATTATTT
>NW_020187242.1:0-362 GCF_900000015.1 Plasmopara halstedii
CAAACAGATGCGTCTGGTTCAATCAGGAACGTTGTAGCACGTCCGGAAGCACCACAAATATATGTTACATGATATCTCAGCTGCTGACAGCGTGACAAATGTTTGAATGCGTTAACGTTTGCTGCCGCGTCAAACAGATGCGTCTGGTTCAATCTGGAACGCTGAAGCACGTCTGGAAACACCACAAATGTATGTGACATGATATCTCAGCTGCTGACAGCGTGATGAACGTTTGAGTGCGTTAGCTGTTGCTGTCGCGTCAAACATATGCCTTCGGTTCAATCAGGAACGCTATAGCACGTCAGGAAGCACCACAAATGTATGTGACATGATATCTCAACTTCTGACAACGTGCCGAACGT
>NW_020187243.1:0-40603 GCF_900000015.1 Plasmopara halstedii
CTACGGCAGCCCCGCTGCACTTGGTAGCACTTGTAGTCAATCTACACCTGAGTCGTTATGACTGATCCTCCGTGAGGATGCAGCAGTTCTCCTATTTGCCCTCAGGGCATGCAGGACGAGCTTTATAAGATGATGTCTCTGCGTGGGCTTGAGGGCGTGTAGCACCTTACTTTGCAAGGACCTGAAGCGATCAGCGCGCGCCAAGAGGTGTTTTTGAATTATGAAAATTCTCTGCTAGAACACCTACAGCAGAAGATGTCAGTGTCGACTGCGTCCATGACGCCAACGTCGACGACGAATGACTCCTCCCGACCCATGCTGCTCATGGTGGGCGTTAAGACCTTTAAGGGTAAGGATGGAGAAAATAACCTCCTGCTCTGGGTTAGAGAGGCCGAGATGTATATGGCGTCCGCCATGCTCCAAATCGAACAACAGCACGTGATTCTAGCTATCCTCAAGCTCGATGGTTGAGCGCAAGAGTAGGTACTGACCTGGGGTACTTCGGTTGAAGCGTCGTTTCCCTGCTGGACGGAGCTGAAGCTGCAGCTTTGACGAGTATTCTCGCCGCCTAACCAGGTATATCGCATGCGATCGCGCTTCCTTGTCAGCGACAGGGCAAGAAAGAATTGATGGACTTTGTCCAGCTCTCATTGCCGGGGTGGCAGCTGATCTTCTCCCCGAGGCGGTCACATTAACCGTCTTTATGGAGGGCCTCCGCACTGACGCGGCCAGAATGGACGTAATCGTATTCCGTGTGCATCCGGCGAAGCGAAGAGGATCTTTGAAGAAGTAGTGAGTATGGCATTGAATGCCGAATTCATCTTTTAGTCAGTGCAACTCGGCTGAAATGCAGGCCATAGCAGCTCTTTGAGTGGGCCTAAGCCGATGGATCTCAGCTATGCTGAGGACAAGGAGACAGAGCTCCGAACTGCCGAGCAGCATCTGAACACACGACGGTGTTTTGCCTTTAGAGACACCCGTCACCTTCGGACTGGTTGCCCCCTGCGCAAGGCGCGTAAAGTTTCATCGAACTGACGTCTCGCTTCTCAGCATTCTTCTGGTTTGTCGGAAACGAAAACAACCGGTAGGCGCGGCGCGCCCTACTTAATAGGATGAGGGCAGCAGGGTCCAGCCCCCATGACTTCCGTGCTCTTGAACACGGGACATGTATGCAAGTCGAGCTTGCTGGTCGTAAAAGTGACCGTGAAGAACTTTGAAAAGCCATGGAAGGTCCTGATCGGCTCCGGGGCGTCGAGAAATTATGCTTGACACTCTACTATAGAAAAAAGTCAGCTGTATGCTGAGGAGCTAAAGGCGGGTTGGTGACAGCGTCACTGCTAGCTGAGCGACCGGGATATCTGTCTCGATGCCGAGGATCCCTGTGAACCTCGGTGTCAAGATTCTTGACTTTGATAGCGTAGAACGCTGCTTAGTCGTAGACTCGGATTCAAGATATACCCTCATCCTTTGTATGGCATGGCTGGAACACCGTGAGCCATGGATCAACTGGAGGTCGAAGACCGTGGGCGCAACGTGCACATCACCTAATGGAGCTTTGGTGAGTCATAAACCCACCTCTGCTATGAGACAAAAACGCTATCGGCGTGGGCACTGGACTGAGACGGTTAACGTGCTGGAGATCGGAGTATCTGATTCGTTAAACAACGTTGGTGAATCGAAAAGGAGCTTGCGAGCTGAATGCGGAGTGTCACGTAACCCACCGAGCACTGCACAAGTATCAAAGCAGTTGCTGTATGCCAAGAGTGGATTGGATGACCTAGGGCCGAGGCATTGAGGGCGAGGCCCAGTGATGCACGTAGAGTGGCGCGTAACCCACTGAGCACTGCTCATGTCACGAAGGAGTTGCTGCATGCTAAGATTGGCATGGTCAGTTGAGGCTAGAAGCATCGAGGGTGAGGCTCCAGTGATGTGCGTGGGGTAGTACGTAACCCACAGAGAACTGCTCAAGTTTCGAAGCATCAAGAGTGGCAAGGTCGGACGAGGTCCAGGGCATCTCAAGCACGGCCATTTTGATGTGCGTAGAGTGACACGTCATCCACTGGACAAAGACTGCCGAAATTGCAGCTATTCGTCGGATGTTGTTAATAACATCAAAGCTTAGGTGGAGCAGGGAGTGGGGACACCGGACGACGCTGAGTGCGTACTCTACTGGTCTTGCCGGGACGTAAAACCTTTGAGAAGAGGCAACGGCGACGCCGTATGTATCTGCAAGACACCGGGCGTCGTCCCTGACCCAGAATGTGTCTACCGGGGACAATAGTACACAGCTGTACACCCTCGTCAACGGTATGACGGGGGAGAAAGACGGCGACGTTATTGTTGAGACTTTTCCTGCCTTCTTGAGCTTGACGAGGTGTCCTTCGAAAAGTCCGGCAGTGCCTTGGAGACAGCCGAATTAGCCAAAGTGGTCATTATATGACCGGAAGAAGAGATCAACTTGTCATCGCTTCTGTATAAGCTATCCTGGAAGACACCAAGAGGGTGCTGAACGCACGAAGTAGATCGTCGATCCTGAAGGATCCCTCGGATTAGTACTATCCTTTGGAAAAAGACTCGCCGTCAGTCCTACCTCCGGAACGAGGTGTGCGTCATGAAATCGACCTGATTTCGGAAACCGAATACTGTGTAACACGTCAATGCCCCTGCCCATGGAGCATCGTGACGTCAATGACGCCTTTTCCCGTGCAAAGCACGACGCTGGAATGGTGTGTGAGGGCGAGTCTCCTCATTCGACACCCACGTATTGTGAACGGAAGCCGAACGGCAAGTGGCGTTTCGTTCACGCTTACAATAAGCTAGATGCTGCCACCATTTTGGCGCAGACGCCCATTCCTTTTCAAGGATGTTCTTCAGAACAACATGGTTGGATGTACAAAGTACAGTATACTCGACTTGGCCGATGGGTATTACCAACTGCTAATGAAAGCGAGTGGTATTTCGCTGACAGCGGTGAGTACTTTGTGTTGCATGCTCTGGGAGTAACTGGTGATACCCCAAGGGTTGTCAAATGCACCAGCAAATTGAACCGTCTTGTGACACAGTTGTTCAGGCCCCATCGGGCGTATGCACAGACATATTTCGACGAATTCTTGGTCCACAGTCGTGCGGGGTATGGGTGGATGGATGAAGAGAGCCGCATCGTCCATTTCAGAGCAGTGCTCGAGTGCATGCGCACGAATAAGCTGTATGCTAATGCAGACAAGTGCATCATCAGCGCCAAAGAAATCCCAAGTTTTAGGGTGCTTCATTAGGAAGCGTGGCCTTCGAGCGGATCTCGCTAATGTCAAGGCCAATGTGGACTGGCCGGTTCTAAAGAACCAAAGGACTTGCGCAAGTGGCTTTGCATCGCCAACTACTTGCACAAGTATTGAGCGAATTATGTGGTAATAAAATGGCCATTGTCGAATTTCTTAAGAAGAATAAGGAATGGTGTCGGAACACCGAGCATCGGGAGGCTTATGACAGGGTCAAAGACAGCCTCCTTCATGCACCAATACTGACCCGATGGTCTTTTTAGTGTCGTCTGAGACAATTCGGGCTTTGCCATCGGCTGTGCACTGCTGCTAGCAAAATGCCGCAGGGCGAGATCGGGTTATCGCGCTCGAATCTCGACAGCTTAAGGCTGCAGAGAGGAACTACCCAGTCCAGTATGAACTTATCAAGTTCAAAGTACTCAAAGCCGTTTAGGATCACACGGATCATGTGACACTAAGCACTGCAACTCAGTCGTCTCACCTTTCGCAGAGGATGGCCAGGTGGATCTTCTTCTTTACAGAAGATAACTTCGAGGTGAAGTATAGCCAGGAAAGCAGAATGCTTTGGCTGATGTGTTGTCACTCAAATCAGATTATGAGCTTGCTCATGTCACGAGGTGACGTCGTCCGTGATGGATTTGCTTCGCGTCGCGTACGCAGTTGGTGATATGTGCGTAGCGCTGCTACGAGCTCCCGGGAGTAAGAAATTCGAAATTTCGGACAAGTAATTGTCGGCGCGTTTGCGCGCAAGGTTGCACTGACTTTCGTTGAATAACAAATTTGTGTATTAAAGCACCGATTTAACGGACACGCCACGAATTGTGGTTCCTCACGATGAGAATTTGCAATACCATATTCTCCATGAGGACTTCGACAGCCACTCAGAGGTCATCACGGTCGTGAGAATACGTTCAGCTCGATGAGTTGCCACAACTGGTGGTCGAAGCTGAAAAAATGGCTGAGCACATATGCGCGCTCGTGTGAGACGTGTCAAAGGGCGAAACCCTCTACAAATTCGGCGGCGCCGCTAATTAATTTGTCGGTGCCTCCGGTGCTGGTAGTCCATGTGTTTGGACTTTGAATCTTTCTTGCCAAAGGACTCGGCGGGCAACACGGGTAGGGTGGTCCTCGTCGACCGTTTGAGCAAGATGGCTCAACTTGCGGTGGTGCCGGACACCATCGACGGTGTCGGTACAGCGGTGCTGTCTGTGGATCGTGTCTCTCGACAACATGAACTTTCGGAGTCAATTGTCTCTACAGAGACCCACGCTTCGCTAGAAAGTTTTGGTCGACAATTTTCAAGGTGCTGGGCACCAAGCTGGATATGTCGACAGCGGTCATCCGCAGACCGAAGGTCAAATCGTGCGCGTAAATCGCGTCGTTGAAGACGTTGTTCGTTGCATCAGCGCTGAGAAGCCGAAGCGCTGAAGCGCCTTGCTGCCGCTTGTGGCGTTCTCACTGAGCACTGCAGTGCATATGTGTACCGCCTATACGCCGTTCTGCGTGAGCGGATATTATAATCCTCGCGTCCCGCTGACGCCGCCATCCCATGGTGGTGGGGGAGGAATAGCCGAGTGGCTAGCTGATGTCAGCCTCCCTCACTGTCCGTAATGAAGTCGATGACTTCCTATTTATCAGACTGAATGTCTAACGACACGCTTGCGATGCAATGGCGGAAAGCCAAGACATGCAGAAAGAATGTGCAGACGAAAGAAGCAGAAGAAATGTTGAAAACATTGAGGTCGGAGATCTTGTTTTATTAAGTGCAAAAAGCCTTCCTACACATGCAGTCTCTGCTGTATTTAAGATAAAGCTCCGTCTACGGTCTATTGGACCTTATAAGGTCGTGGCCAAGCGAGGCCTAGCGTATACGCTGAGCCATCCGAGAAGGATGCACACCCACCCGGTGTTTTATGTGGGCTTGCCTAATACGTACCGGGATACGGCGCAAATGAACGCGAAAGCGTTGGCGCCGGGGTGGTGCTCAAAGGCGCTCGACCACCCGGAAGCTGAACCAGCAACTGGTTTTGAACACGAAGGGCACCTATTTTCATTTTCAACGGCGCCAGGAGTTTTGCATTCGCCTGCTCGACGGCTGGGAGTCGCTACGACAGCGCGCGGTAGTCTTTAACGTGAGGCAGTCGGTGCACAAAACCCTCCAGGCTCTTAAAGTCTTCCGCACAGCGGTATGCAACCTCGGCTAGATGCTCAGCGGAGTGCCACTGACGATGGAATTTGTCGTCAGAAAAAAATGAAGAGCATCGCGGGTCACCGGACGGCTTACGATCAGAAGGATCATGACATTCCGCGTCGTCGTACGTCCCGCACTTCTCAGCAATAGCCAGGGAAGCTGAAGGGCCATGAGCTAAGTTCAAGCAATAGCCCTGAGCTACTGTGGTCGCAGACTCGCCCACGTGAGAAACCACAGAGCTCGTGGGGGTGTGATGGATTAATCCATAGGTTGCAGGGTGGCAATACGTAGGAAGTCGGCGTTGCGCCTTGGGCTTGGCAAACTCGAATTGAAGATGGCGTTCTGTACGCACGTCGACTTCCTTGTGGCTACGCTGTACATTAGACAGCGAGGAAAGTTCTCGGTGCCGTTGCACCCATCGCTCAAAGAGCACTCTTATCTGCAGCGGTTTTGCCAGGGGCGAGCACCACAGGAATAGTCCGCATTGCGGGTACAGGAGCGCCTCCTCTTTGAGCACGAAGTCGAGTGCGGTATCTATTCTGGATTTTTTTGAGGTACCAAGAAGCGAGCTCGGAGAGCTTTTCTTTGGTCAAGCTCACCTTGTGTATTGGCTAGAGCCCCGACTACGTGGATGCGCAACGATCGAGTGATTGTGTCTTTCGCTTCTGTAGCGGATCCGCCGAGCAAAAGCCGAATTTCATACGAGGGTCTTGAACCGACTGTGGATGCGAGCACATTAGAGCCGCCGTGTGGGCGCCTCCAGCTGCTGCTTCTGTGCCTCGTTGAGGCGATTGGTAATAATGCCGCTTCCCCCGGAAGTTGAGAGGTCGGGAAACGGACACAGTGACAGCAAATTTCGAGCAGGGCTCACATCGCGCCCTCGCCCTCGTCTTCTTCACATCCTGGAAAACGTGTATCTGGCTCGTAGTCGACATCCTCCGAATCCTCGACGAGGTAGCCCTTCACCCGTAGTGGGCGTGGCGCGCGGTTCTCGATTGCCGAGGTCTTGCGATGCGCTTCCCTGTAGCCGCGGACGTACTGTTCGGAGTGTCACTGCGTGCGGAGAAGGGCTCTGCCCGCGGGCGCTCTCATAACAGCGAGGCTGAATGTCTTTTGAGTCTAATACACAGGGCTCATTGAGCAGAGAATGCGTGTAGAAGGTCCTGGGGTGTATAAGTGACCTAGACCCGCGAGCCTCGTACGAGACGACAGCTAAATATTAATTGTGGGTACTCCCAGTCTGATGGGGAGAGTGTAACGGGGATATACGTACCCTGGTATGAAAGATTGGGTCACACAAGATAATATGACCACGCAATGGTGTGGTCACACCACAACAAGAAGCCACTACGTGGCAGGACTGCCAGTAGTTATGCATATTAATTTGGTTTTACTATTTAATACGATAAAATCTATAGATTCAGATTTAGGCTGCTTTGCCGCAAAGAAAACAAAAAAAAACAGCTTATATTTTAAGCCGAAGAGTTTATTTGCCTTATGCTAAGGTTGTAGATACTCTTGGAGTAAGCGGATTGCGATCCGCAACACTCGTACTGGTTCTAATATGGAGCGTAATGTCGGTGACTTAAGCTTAACTTTCTTTAAGCAAAAGAGCTACGGCAAGCCCGCTGTTGATTAAAATAAAGACGATCTCAAAGAAGAAGACGCTCAATCCAAAAGCAGACGAAGTACTTCTAATAAAGCTTATCGCGCACGCTAAAGCCCTGTAATTCAAGCGAGACTTGAGAAATCGGTGCCAGATACACTACCTACCTATAGAAAGGCAGCTTTAGGGCCTCATACAGTGTTCCTTAATGTGGTCAGACCTCTGGCTCCACCTTTTTGCCCTGTTCTCTTTGCAGACTTGTAGCGAAGAACTAGTCAGACCGTTGGCTGGGAGTTTAGACCAAACGAATAAAGCAAAGAGGCAGTCACCTCCGCACCAGTCATAAGTGTCGGGAGCAAATCTAAGCCTTTCATTGTAATCACAGAGCTACTGGAACGTCTCATCATTCTCGATTTTTAAAAAAATTTCACACATCTGTTAATCTTTCCTTGCTGGCGCAGCGCTTTAAAGCCACGCTGCTTCTCTTTAAATTGCCTAATACCAAACCAGGAATGCGACCAAAGCCTATCGCACTTCAAACCCACGTTGCAATACGTTAACACAGTAGCCCGATCGAACGAAACGCCGCCCGCCAAAAAAGAGTCGGGCCTCGATTGTACAAGCGTGGACGCGAGCAATAAGTGATCGCTTAGAAAGCGACTAAAGCACCGAAGAATCGCGGAGAAGATGGCACTTGCCCATATTCAACTCTTCAGAATTCAAGGTCTATCGTAATTCTAAGATCCTGAGCAAATGATAAATTCGAGCTATCAAAAAACACGAAGCCTACCGCTTACCCGATCATCAAAGGCCTCTAGCTCATCGAGAAGAACGTGCATGTTTAATGTACAGCCACTAACATTATGACCCTGGGTGGTCTTCTTGGGTCGTATTGATGACTACCGACTGAGACTTTTACGACGTCGGAGATGCATGCCAGATTCACTATTGGCAAACTGTGGGCAAGGAGTGAGTCGACAATGTCGCGCGAATACTAGCCGACTAGCTTTTCTGACTAGGCAGATTGATCTAATTGTGGAAGCCTGGCGGTGCAAGGGTCCTCTTTGTCTTTGTATTCACGTGTGTCCTTCTTCAATCCAGCTAGACCTGTATATTGGATCTACTATAATCCTGCTAAAAAATGATATGATGAAGACGCTAAATGGCTTTAATATTCCTTGACCTACCACACTATTAAACCACAATTCAAGAGTTGATAATCTAACCCCAATTTTTAGTCCAATGTCTGAATAATAACTAAAATAAGACGACGATTTATTCCATACGAATCTTTTAAGTCGAACATGATGCGAGCAACAATCCAAGCCGATGGTTGCTAAGCAATGTCTCCATCAGCTGCTTTAAAGCACGATTTGGATGAAGTTGTGACTTGGTGAGAGGCGTTCGGGTCAAAGGGTCGAAACAGCCATTCACTTCAAGGTGTTGTTCAATCAGTGAGCGTTCGTACGAATTGCCATCGGGTGTCGTCACTGGGTCATCCATCAGCTCCAAGCTCAGCGGACAGTGAAAAAGCTCCATCATTTGAGTCAGCGTTTTGTCAGTTTCTCCACCGGTAATCACTCCATTTTCATCCTTCGAATCGACAATATCAATTGCGTTGCAAAGTTTGTCTGATGAAAGCAATGTATCATAAATGCCCTGACGCAAAAGTCCAACAACCTTCATTTCCATTAAAATACTACGCTTCAGCACCGCCGCCGATATAGGTGTAGTCGGCAAACACACTGAGGCTACTGATGCTGCACTTGCTCGATCAAATGCTTTTTCAAGAAGTTCCAGTGCTTCGTCGTACATTTTTTGAGCTCGACGACATTTGCCTTTCCAGAGATAAATCGCAGCCTCGCTTTCAACCGATACGCCAATGATATCATGTGCTATACTCAAATATTGCCACGCATTATCACTTTCGTCAAGTGCAAAAAAACACTTGGCACACGAAACATAGGCACGAACACGCTGCCTTATTGTCTCCGAATCTTCTTTACTGCCATGATCGGATACACAAGACGTTAAACTACACGTTGCAGCCTCCTGGTAACACACAATTGCAGCTTGAAAGTCTCGTCGGACAAAATAATCGTCACCTTTGGATAATTGATGGCGCATATAAAACGGATTTTCATGCGAAGTCGTAATTTCCATTGCCTGAATTTGTAGTTCTGGTGATAACGTTGCCATTGCCGCCAAGTAGCTTGCATTTTCCTCCCATAAATGTGCCAAACCATGAAAAATTGCTGCTTTGTCACCACCAAGTTTCTGAATAGCCCGAAAATCAGGTGCAACAAGATCAAAGCGACTTAAACGCAGATTTGCTGTCATACGGTACGCAAAACACTTCACATGTTCGGTATTATCAGGCAATTCGTCCAGTGCTTTTGTCAATTCTTCCACTGCCACTGGGTATTTTCTGGCAAAGAATGCCTCGACACCTCGCTCCATCGACGATTGTTGAGCTGGAGTGATACGCCACGCACACCACATGGCTCCACCCTCTGTACTTGAGGCTTCACGAGCTCCATCAGGTGCCGCTCGAGTCAGTACATGACGTCTCTTACTGTCCAACATTTCGGCAGTCGGTGCGTACAAAAATTCCCGTTGGTACGGATTATATAGTGCAAAAATATCTCTTTCTTCGACACTTAAAGCTACAAGTTGCCACTTTCCAGCCGGTCCAGGTGGTTCATTCTGTTTTCGCCATGTAAATACGCGACTTCTTGACTTGCCTCGTGCATCTTTTTTAAATTTAGCATAATCCGCAGCGTACAGATATTCGTCCCATCGTACATTTTGAATCAAAAACGTGTCTGTATGGACATCAGACGGAATTAATCGCCATTGAGCTTTTGTACGATCTTTATCATTCGGCCACACAGCTCCATCCGTCTCGCTACGATCTCCAACCCAACATAAGGCGTTGCGTCGGTCATTATCAAACGTCCCAGCATTGCCAGCTGCGTACATCATTTCTTCCTTGCTCGAATCACCCTGTCGGTATTCACTACGTCCTGTTCTCGAAAGAATCTTAAGTTCCAAAGACTGTCCGCTTGCTACTGCACGCAGCGTTGGATTCACCCATGCATACCAATAACTTTCAGCTCGTACACGAGCACTACCTTCCAAATGACTCATAAGCTTAAGCAAAAAAAATGCTAATGGTAACTGTGGAACCTTGAGCTGTCTCGCTTCAAGGGCTCTCAACGCATTACCGCCACCTCCAGCACCATTACTAGGCTCCCGTAAAGCAGAGTTCACACTGTGTAACACAGCACATCCATCTAATGTCCAATGCCAGTTCGGAAGTACTTCAAGGAATGTGAGCAACACAGGAATGTCGAACAATCCAGCAGCGTAGAAGTCACGCAACGTCGCCTCTAAATATGTTTTGCGACGCGATTCGAGCTCAGTCAGACGCAAGAAAGTTGCACGCGCACGATCTGGTTCCTTCTGTAGTAAATGAGCGCGCACTTCGGCCAGTAAAGGCTCAACATTAGACGCTAAGCGAGTCGCCGTGTCGTCCAGACTGCCACAGTGCATGAATCAGAAGCTTTTCTTTTTCGAGAATAGAAATCATGGGTAAGAAATCTCTGGGAATACAAAGAGAATATTCAGCCAAACCTTAATTTTAATCTTTTGTAAACAATTTTTTTAAATCAAAACCTCAATTTTTGGATATTCGAGAAAACACAGCGACATAAAGGAAGCCGTCGGCATAGGCAAAAGTTCGATACAATTCCACGATGGAGACAGTAGCAGGAGTATCAATGCCATGTACTACTAGCTGCAATTCTTGTGTTTTCGAATCAAATGCAATGTCTGAAGGGAACAGATCGGGCAACAAATAATGTAGCACTTCCAGTAATGTTTTATCGCGACCTAAATTATGAAAGCATTGCTTAGTAGGTCAATACTTTAGTCAGGTATATATTTGATAACATCAACAAACCATCTTGTAATGGAGCAATCGGCATCTGGATTGCAGGTTCAGTGCCAAGATGTACACGTAGTGGCAATAATCGCAACGCCGAGACGTTCTCGCCTCCATCCAAATGCAACTCATGTGTTGCTTGCCGATAACTCTCGTAATCATCTGCATCCCATCCCGTAAATGAATGTCTGCTCTTTTAATTAACCATCATAGGTTACTTACTATTTGTTATGCTCGTCCAAATCTGAGTTTGCTGCGCTTCAGGCAAACCCATCACTGCTTTTGTCGAGCCCATGCGTAGGAACGTAGCCTGCTTTAAGCTGTGCATAAAGTGCGACTCAATGCTTGATTCATTCTCACAAGGCAATAGTTTGTCTCGAGGAAAATTTAGAAAGTGAACTGTTATTGCCCAAGGCAAATCGTTAGCATCACTGTCGGCGCTAGGACCACACAATGTGTCCCGTAACAGACCAAACGGAAGGTGCCAATGCAATGGAACACCCTTGGCTTCGAACCAAATGGATGCACCCTGCATAATAGAAATTGGTGGCGCCGAATCTCGAAGATACTCAATCACATCGCGTGTCTGAGAGACCAAGTAGCTCATACGCGGCACCATAGCCTAGACAAATGAGCACCTGTAGTTGGAATGACATTTTTATAAAAATGTACATAGAGAAACTCACGTAAAACGGACGTGGAGCATGTAGCGTAGTGACTTCATTTGGATCAAGCGTAAATACGACCGGAATACGGCCATCCCACACACGCAGGTGGAGAAGAGTCTGCGGACTTAAGGAAGACGCCTGTGTCATAACTTACGTCTTGGGTATCATTGTTTGTATTTTAGAGCAACTTCTTCTTGGAGCAACGTTAGAGCTACGATGGGGCGTTTTCAATTTGCGACACTTGTGCATAACATGAGCAGAAAATGTTCCTATAGAGGGTTTACATTATTAAGAAAATGTAATGTCAAGTGCTTTTTTCACTTTACGTCGCGGATACCTTACAGTCGACATAATCAAATATCTACATATGAAAAATGTGGTAAATCATATAAGTCGTGCGAGTATCTAATTCATTCAAGCACTTCGAATTAGCTTCTATCAGTGAGCAAATTCCAAAGAATATTGAAAGCATATCATACTATCAGTAAACATATGTAAGATAGTTGAAATTGAGTTCAATAGCTCAACAAACGTCTGCTTTTGGAGCTTTGAGAACATCGTAAGTACATTTGCAGCCCAATACAATATGTCTTAAACTTCAAATTGACGTAACGAGTTATGTAATGAAGGTTAGTTACTCAACTTGCATCGTAACACTTGTTTGATCCTCTTTATCATCCTGCTAGCAACACATCTCATAATTCAGTAAAGAAACCGTGTCTCAGTTTCTAGAGAAAGTACCATGTAAATTATATGATAGCAAAGTGTGCTTCACCGATCATTCAAGCAGATCCTATTTCCTTGCTTCCTTAGCCCGATCACCATTTTCGAATTTTCCACGGTCTCCATAAAAGTTTCTAGTTAACTTGCTGCTATGATCACCTGGCAAACTGTTGGTCTCCTCGCTGCTACTGCCGCCATTAACCTCGCAGATGCCAAAAAGCTTTCGATTGGCGTGTGCTACGTCCCATGGCACAATCCACTTGTCAATTGGGATGTGATTTCAACTGACTTGGCACTGGTCTCGCAGCATTTTTCTAGTATCCGCACGTATGAAGCGCAATTTGGTAGCATCAATGCCATTAGCGTTGCAGCAGCTGCTGGTCTTCGTATCGCTGTGGGGGTGCAGCTTGCAGACCCTCAACGCATTGATTCCGAGATTCAAGCAGTTTGTGCTGGATACGCTCAGAATCCATGGGCGGTTGAAGCTGTTTACGTCGGCAACGAGGATCTAAGACATGACAGCTTCGGTAGTTACACGGTCGATCAGCTTAACGGCTACATCCAGGCTGTAAGGAGTTGTGTTGGCAACACCCCAGTTGGTTCGGTTCAACGTGTTGAAGAATGGCTAAACGCTGAGGGTTCAGTAGCTTTAGCAAGCAATTGCCAAGTCATCGGTGTCAATATCCATCCATTCTTCATGCCAGGTGCCGAATCGCCGATTGAAAAGCTTAACTTTCAATGGCAGCAAATGGCGAACAAATTTGGTGCGGAGAAACTCCGTCTTACGGAGACAGGCTGGCCGTCCGCTGGTGAAAGCTATGCTGGCAACATCCCATCGACTGGTGTTTTGACGCAATACTTTTATGACTTTGTCTATGGCTGGTGCCCTAATAGAAGCCAGTCGTACTGGTTTATGATGTACGACACTGCGGTGAGTTACTCGGGTGCAGAGTACGACAAACACTTCGGCCTCTTTGGAACGGACAGATCGGAGCATATTACTTTGCCATAAGTTCACACCTTGCTGTATCTTGTTCGTTTTCATAAGTAATTGAACGACCAGCAGTGTTTCCACTGCCAGAAAATGAGTAAAAGCGTGAGGAGACGTTTTGATTATACAAGATGCTTGAACCTCTGGAATACGACGAAGATTTTGACAGCACGTATCGTTGTTATAAGACCCACAGTTAATCAACATCTCTATGTCGATTAGATCTTTTTTAAAGTATTATGGAACGCTTTCTTGCTATACCTCAGCATATTCTTAGCAGAAGCGTAGCTTTAAGTACTTTGGCATCAGTAGACAGCTCTCACAACTCAGATCAAAATTGCTGCATGGAAAGATACTATACTAGGCATCCTTCTCGTGCGATAACATTGAGCGAATTTCACCAGAATAGTTCGGTTTGGACTTACGCTGACTTCGATGTTCAGGAGTGAGGAGCCTTGTCTCTTGGATATGCGTTTATGTTTATTACTTACTAAAGCATCGAAAAGTTTCAGCAGCACATTCTTTTTTAACTCAGTAGACAATTCCTTGTATGATCAGAAATTCGTGATAGTGCTAATAACAGCTCAGCCTTGATCGCTAACATCGCACCTCGATCATAGAGCAGTAATCTGCTGAAAACGATTTTGTTGGCAACGTAACATCAACGTTTGCTCCTTGGCAATTCTCACTGAACGACAGCTATCACAACACTACCCCGTCAAACTTAGCTTTTAGCAGTACAGTATGACCGTATTACAATAATACGTACAAATTTTGAAATTTACAATCCGGATTTATTTGAGGACATTTGTCATCGATAAAAACATGTTTAGGAACCACTTCGGTGGTCATCCGTAAAAAATAAAACATGTTCATTCTGTCCAAATCAACCGACCCGTCGGACACATTAGTCGTAAAATTTGAAGCAAGTCGCACGTGCGCATGTGTGAGTCCATGAATGCAAGCTTATCATCTTTTGCGGCGAAAATCTTAGCCCTGTTTGTACAGGGCACATACGTAATTGTATATTAAGAAATTTGCAGAAAGTATGTGAGTAGAAATGTTTTGGCAAAACACAATAACGAGTAGAATGATCTGCCCTTGTTTGTGCAGCAAATGTTTTTCAAACAAATTATCGTTGATGAGCTTATTGTTGCCAGAGATGATGACCAGCTTTGTTGGCTCTCGAGATCCAAATGTCGGACTATCCACGATGAAGGTCGCAATCAGAAGCCAAAACGACGAATAGTTTGTGCATTCATGACCAATCAGGACCAAATTCTAATTCCTTGCGCACATCAATACTGCATTTAATGCACATCACATTCGCGCTTTGAGTAAAGATCACTAACTAATAAGATTTATTCTGGTGTCACATTTGTCAAACGGAGTATCTGTGGTGCCAACCAAAGTGTACTCAGTAATGTCGATTATGATTTTGGCTTTCTTAAGGCCAAAACGAAGATAGCTGTTCGCTGACGCAAGATATCTATTCCCTGACGCATGTCTTGTCACTTAGCACGTACCTAATGAAGCCATCAAACGCCTTAGTCCAATTAAACAACCCATTAGAATATTTCATGTAATCGCAACATACCCTGAATCTTTACAGACATAACTAGAATGATAAGCGTCGGAAGTATCGCTCGAGTCTGAACGAAAATGTTATTTAACTATGATGAACCCAAGGATTGTCAATTCCAAAAGCCGGAACTCTACAGTCGACAGCTTTATGGCCAGGGTCAGGAAAAAGTCCAACATTTGAGCTCTGATATTTATCTTAACATACTTTCTGTCTGTGAAATACAAGATAATGAATTTTATTAATTGGTCTTTGTAATGAGAGTGTAATGCTCTACATATTTATCATGTAATATTTACATTAGACTTGTATTTCGACCTTAACAGATCCCATACAGAGGTTACTGATAAAATATGTGGAAAAAAAGAAGCTGTAATTATGGCTGTAAACGTTCCCGCTTGCAAGGTACTGAACAGATTCGAAGATTGGCGATATTCTTGTAGCCAAGCAGAAAGAGTTCGGAAATTCACGATATACCTTGCGCAACCTTTGGTCTTGAAATGATCGAACTTGGTTGTAGCGATCTCTCACGTTTTCATTCTTCATTCCTCAATTTTCTTGTTGCCCGAACACTTTGATCTTGCGCTTAATCAGCCGAATGAAGTTCGCAATTACCCTCGCTGGTCTCGTAGTCAGCCTTGCTGACGCTAAGCTAAGTACTGGTATCTGCTACGCTCCATGGCACCACACCATTATCAATTGGACTGTGCTGCAGGAAGACATGAGGCAAGTAGCACAGTACTTTTCAAGTATTCGCACGTTTGAAACAGTTTTAGCTGGTGTGAACGCGATTGACATGGCTGCAGCTGCTGGTCTTCGTATCGCTGTGGGTGTGCAACTAAAGTTTCCTGACCGTATTGATGCTGAGATCCAAGCTGTCTGCGATGGGTATGCTCGAAATTCTTGGGCTGTCGAAGCCGTTTACGTTGGCAACGAGGATTTGCGAAATGGCAATCATGGCAGATACTCATCTGAAGAGCTTGCTGGCTACATCCATCGAGTGCGTGCATGTGTGGGAAATACGCAAGTTGGTTCAGTGCAGCGATCCAATGAGTGGCTAGATGAGAATGCGTGGAAACTCGCAGATCACTGCGACTGCATCGGTATTAATATCTACCCATTTTTCACGCCTGGCTCGCAACCTTCGATTCAGAAGCTACAGACACAATGGGATCAAGCAATAGCAAAGTTTGGCCAAGAAAAGGTTCACCTCACAGAGACCGGGTGGCCGAGGGCTGGCGAAAATTATATAGACAATAAACCGTCGATCGATGGTATGCAGGTGTACTTGAATGACTACGTTAAATGGACTGTTGGTAAACCTCAATCATACTGGTTTATGATGTATGATACGACGGTGAGCTACACTGGCGCAGAATACGAAAAGCATTTTGGTCTTTTCAGCACAGACATGATCCCACAAGTGAACATCCCTTCGAGTCCATGGCAACGCCTTCGTCGGGGATAATTGACGTAGCAGCGTCTTCTTAATACTTGGGTAGCACCAGTAGCTTTTATTGATACAGATGCACTAAATTAAGTTATTCGGTGATTTACATTCTCAATGTTACTTACATTTCTATTTTCGGTCAATAAAAAACAAAAAAACACATATTATTAAATTCCAGGTCCGTAGCCACAGAAAATCCCTTTCCTAAATTTAGGATATTGAGATGGCCCTTGCTCCACGTCTTGATTGCACTCTCCAACCTAGGCGATCAAGCGATAGAATGAGATCTTACGTATAACTCCTCGGCATAAAAGACGTTCCCATCGGGCAACTTAAAGCGACAGATGTCGCCGGTATTCGCACCGCGGAACCAGTTGTATCGGGTGTGTTCGGACTTCTTGTCTGCTCGTTGAAAAAGGTGAGAGTTGGCGGACTGTGTCCAGAGTTAGGAGCTTTGGTGTTTGATCCTCTTAAGGAAATTTCTACCATCTTCGTTGAGGGTCTTAAATCGCTGCGGCTCGTATCTAGACAAGACAATCCACATACTTTCTTTCAAGTAGCGACGGGTTCGTATATTCATACAGAGTACGACTTCCGTGCCGCAAGAGCTGATAATATAAGCTTCACGAGCCAGCAGCAATGCACCTCAACCAAGCTGAGGAAGGGACCAGAAAAATATTAGCTGCTGAACGGCACCGCAACATCCACAGAGGATGAGTCTGCGGCAGTACAATATATCTGCAGATTGATACCCCCTTCGTTCTCATCTAAGATGTTTGAAATGTCGGTCTCCAACAAACGAGCGAACTATGAACTCTGACAAGAAAAAGACGTACATCAGTGGGCGCAGGGGAAACGTCAAGGAGGGGCTGTGTATTCTTTTGTACCTTGTGAAGGTCGTGGAAAATGGGAACCAGCATCTAAAGAAAAGTGGCTTTTTTCAGAGAGTGGCACTAAGAGTCCGAAGTAGTTCGTTGGTAGATGATATTGACGACCTGGGCCCAATGAGGACAAGAATTGATCTGATACATTCAGAAGCGTCCTTCAATCACAAACAACGCGCGCCTTTTAAAAACGGTATACTAAATACGGAGGCATTAGAGGTGCCAAATACGGATACAATGTCCGTTGGTCTTGCGATGAGGATAATGGTCAGGATATCGGAGATTCTGTTAATGCTTCAAAATATTTGACGACTTTGACAGCGTGGAATGCTGTCTAGCTCTGAGCTAAAATTGTGATATACGATCATATCCCGATGTAGGATGTGGCTGGAGCGCCAAGAGCGGTGGATCGGCTGGATGTCGTAAAGGTATGTTACCACGTACTTTTTCGAGGTGGATGCAGCAGTCAGCTGCAATCTCAGAACGAGACAAGAGATTCCTTTTACACAGAGCCATCCATATGGTATATCATTTGAAGTAATTAGACGACTACAGTGTAAAACAACTTGGAGCTGTTGTCCTCTGTGCCTTGGCCCACAAAGAGTAGAAGCGGGTGGATGGTGCAATCTCTCGTACCAGAGCCAGCGAAACTGAAGAACGACCTGAAGTTGCGAGCAGAAGGACTGGGCTTTGGAGGTAAGAAGGATGGATTATCCTTTCTTTGATGTGACGATACTGCTGAGTCAGCAAATCCGCATGAAGGTTCTATCGTACGGAGAAGTGTAGCTTCTCGAATAAGTGGTGAGAAAGATGAGTAATTCGTGAATGAAAAGGTCGATGTTGTTCGAAGAATGGCCTTTCTTTACTTTTCCGGCAGATAGTCTTATTGAAGAGAGCTAGAGCTAGAACAATCATACCGTGGGTTTACTTGCAAGATAGTGAGTAACAAAAATGGTACGGCCGCTTCTTCCAAGGAGGGATAAAGCTCGTCATCTGTCATGAGTGATATTTTTTGTGCAAGAATTTGTAAGGCAGTGATGTTACCAAATTGACACGGCATCTTTAAGGAAAAGCAAAGCTCGTCATCATTTATGGATGAGTTTTGTCATTGAGGACTCTCGCAGGACACTGAGGGCGATGAGTCGGACATTTAGTCTCATGTATTCTATCTGAGTTCTATCTATCCGTTGTGGAAGTAGTATTACGACGCGATGAAAAGATGTTCGCAACGTGTGTTACCCATAGATAGGAAATACGTCATGGAAATAGCTATTTTTTCGCGTTATGTAGCAATAGCCGTAGCCGACAAAACCGTGTGACGTCTTCAAAAACTCTCTTTCATGCAAAGCATGACGCAAGACTGGTGTCAGAGAGTAAAGCACCCATATCAGCGTCGACGTTTTGTGTCAGATAGGCTAACGGCAAATGACGAATCGTGCATGTATATATCAAACTCAATGCAGCCACTATTCCGACAAAAGCTGCATTTCTTGAAAGGATGTGCTGCAAAACAGCATGGCCGGTTGTATCTTGTTTGGAGCTATGAACCAGGTTGATGGATATCATCAATTGCTTTTCAAAAACAATCAACTTCTTTGCGATGCGCTGGTTATGCCACAGGGACCGTCAAACGCGCCAGCGACGCTCAATATTCTGGTGATGCAGCTGTTCAAACCTCAACAAGACTGGGTAAAAATAGACTCGTCCATAATACACAGAGCACGGTTAACTCGATGTGGAGAACCACATTCAATACACGCGACAAGCGCTCAAGTGATGTCATACTGTGGGAATCAAGGCCTAAGGGCAAATCCCACAAGAATAAATGCTATTGTAGCTTGACCAGCGTCTCTAACTACATAATTTTCAAAAGGTGGCTTGGCCCGGCCAACTACTTGCACAAATGTAGCATAAATTATACTGACACAGACAGCACCACCTCTCATCAATCTTTTTTTTGAGACTGTCGAATTGTAATGAGGTGTGGCAGAACAGGCGGCCTTCAAACAGTGAAAAAGCCACGGGCAGCCCCATTTTGGCTCGTACAAATCAACATCGGTCAATTCATGTCATTAATGACACTTCAGCCTTTCTGAAAGACTGTGCTTTATTTCAAGTAGATAACTGAGCGCGTGATCGCGTTCTGCCGGCTTACACTTACTATAAAAATACTTTATTCGTAACTAGAAGTTACTTGCAGCAAGTCGTACCCTAGTCAGGTTCAAAGTGCACCTGGTTGACCCCAAGCCGTTTTCTTCTGTACAGATCATAACGTCTCCACCAAATCTCTCCCGAAGAATGGCAACATGTGTTTCTTTTGTAACTATATGGGAAGGCATCAATTATGTCATTATAATGTGGGAGCAAATGCGCTTTTGCGTCACCCAGTTTATTGTTTGTTGCTTATCATAATAGAATCGTCTCCATTTGACAAGGCGATACGTCCAGGCTGAACGCAACATATGTTGCACTGCTAGGATCTTTGGAAAGGAAGGAGTCTGAGACTCAGATGATGTTTTATCAAAGCACCCGTTCGCATACCTGCCCCATTCCTTATCCCGTGGTTTGTTTTATTGCAGCACTGATCTGCATGAGTACGATGAGATCCTTACATACAGAATATCAACCAAGGCACATGATACCTTTTTGAGTGATAGCCTCGGTATTGTAGACTTTAAAATCTTTTGAGCACGACGGCGTATCTCGCTACTATCCTCAACAATGTGACCCATGAAATTATAATCAAACTGCTCCTAAACAATGTGTTCCGCCAACGGTAGCCATTGTGTCAGAGAGACACGTCTGCGCTATACAGCAAAATTTTGGTGACTTTTTTGTTCGAAGTGCTGACTTTTTTGTTCGAAGTGCTCCGTACCAGACATGGTACATCAACCGCTAACAATTTGCAGGCAAACGGTCAGTCAAAATCCAAAAGTGAACTGGTATCTTTTACTCATATACATTAATACAAACGTGTCAAATGCAATACGGTATAATTGTTCAAAGTTTTAACTCTTCTCGATGAGAATGGTGTCGTCCACTACCACGTGAAACGCCTTGTGGGTCGACGTCGTCGACGGGGTTTTTCAATGTCTTGTGAAGTGGCGGAGATACCATACACTCACCCCTGTGAGAAACCACCGAGCTCGCGGGAGCGTTATGGATTGTTTCATAAGTCGCAGGGCGACGATGCGTAGGAAGTCGGCGTTGCACCTTGAGCTTGGGAAAGTTAAATATAAGATGAATTACAACGCGCACGTCCACTTCCTTGTGTTTTCGCTGTAAGATGGACAGCGAGTGAAGTGTCTAGTACCGCTGCACGCACCGCATAAAGAGCTCCTCATCATCTGCAGCGGTTTCGCCAGAGTCGAGCACCACAGGAATAGTCCGCATTGTGGGTACAGGAGCGCCGCCTTTTTAAGCTCGAAGTTGAGCGCTGTACCGATCCATTGAGCTTTCTTGTGGTACCAAAACGCGAGCTCAAAGAGATTTCCGCTGATCAAGTTCAGCTTGTGTTGTGGCTGGGGGCACGACTAAGTAGATGGCGGCGTCAGCGGGACCCGATAATTAACAAGCCCGTTTACGTAGAACGGTGTATAGCTGATACACGAATGCACTGCACTGTTTGAGAGCAAATTTATCGAGTGGCAACATAACGCAATAGCGCTTCGGCTTCTCAGCGCAAACGCGGCGAAAAACATCTTCAACGACGCGATTTGCGGGGTCACTCTGACCATCAGTCTGCGGAAGGTCCGCTGTTGTCATAGTCAACTGGGTGCCCAGCACCCTGAAGATTGTAGAGCAAAACTTCCCAGCGAAGCTTGGGTCCCTATTATTGACAATCGACCCCAGGGGTCCATGTTGTCAGAAGACACGATTGACAGATAGCGTGGCCGTACTCACACCGTCGATGATGTCCGGTATCAGCACAGACCACCACACCCGTGTTGACCGCCGAGTCATTCGGCAGGCCAAACACAAACTCCATACTCATTGACTGTCAATACTCGGAGGGTACCGGTAAGCTGGCCAGCGGCGCCGACGCATTCAGAAGGGATTCACCTTCTGCAACGTCTTTCACGTGCGCATATATGTGCTCGTGCATTTGGACAGCTTGGGGTACCAATAGTGGCAACTCACCGAACTGTACGTCTTCTCACGACCGAGATGATCACTGCGTGGGGTGTCGTGGGGGCTCATAGAAGATACTGTATTTCAAATCCTCATCGCGGAGAACCATAATTTGTGGCGTGTCCGTTGAATCGGTGCTATAATACAGCAACCCGTTATTCAACGAATATCGGTTTAGCCGTGCGCGCAATCGCGCCTTGTTCATATTTGCAAACCCCTTGCTCCCAAGAGCCTGTAGCAAGGGTTTGCAAAAACGGACAAGAAATTGTGTAGCACACATATATCACCCGCGAATGCGGCGCGGATTGAATTCGTCGCTGACGACGTCACCGTCGTGAGATGAGCAAGCTCATAATCCGGTCTGCGTAACAACGCATCAGCCAAAGCATTCTGATTTTCTGGCTTATACTTTATCTTCAAGTTATATTCTCTAAAGAAGGAGAGACACCTATCGTGCGAGTCGCAGTGCGTAATGTCACATGATCTATGTGGATCTCGAACGGCTTTGTGCCTAGCAGGTGCACCCTGAACTCGACAAGTGCATACTTTATCTCATGTAATCCCCTGTCGCGGACTGGGTAGTTCTTCACTGCAGCCTTTAGCTGGAGAGAGTCGAACGCGATCACCCGATCTTGCCCCTCAGCGTCTGCATGCAGCAGTGCACAGCCGATGGCAAAGTCCGAAGCGTCACAGACGACACTAAAAGGACGATCGGTGTCTGGCAACTTCAGTACTAGTGCATGAAGGAGGCTGCCTTTAACCCTGTCAAAAGACTCTCGATGCTTGGTGTCCCACCACCATTCCTTATCTTTCTTGATGAGATTAGGCAATGGCCGTGCCATTTAGCATAACCTGCGCTATACTTGTGCAAGTAGTTGGCGAGGCCAAGCCATTTGCGCACGTCCTTTTGGCTCTTTGGAATGAGGATCACTAAAATGAGCTTTCTTCGGGACCGAAGATGCACTTGTCGGCATTAGCATACAGCTTGTTCGTGCGCATGCACTCGAGCACCTCTCTCAGAAGGATGATGCGGTTTTTCCCATCTGCCCTCCCGTGCCCCGCACGACTGTGGACGAAGGTGTCGTCAACGCATGTCAGTGCATACGCCCTATGGAGCCTACGTAATTGCGTCACAAGAAGATTACATGCTGCTGGTACATCTGACAGTCCTTGGGGCATCACCAGCCACTCCCAGAGTATCCAGATTTGAGTACTTACCGCTGTCAGCGGAATATTACTCGCTCTCATGAGCACTTGGTTATACCCATCGACCAAGTCGAGTGCGCTGTCCTTTGTACAGCCAGCCATATTGTTCTGGGGAACATCTTTGCGAGGAATAGACGACTGTGTCGGAATGGTGGCAACGTTTAGCTTATTGTAAGCTTGAACGCTACGCCATTTGCTGTTCGACTTTCGGACACAAAACTTAAGTGTCGAATGGGGAGACTTGCTCTAACGCACCATTCAAGCGTCGTGCTTTGTACGGAAAAAGGCGTCAGTGACGTCACACTGCTCTTTGAGCAGGGCCATTGGCGTGTTACGCAGTATTTGGTGCCAAGAACCAGGTCAATCTCATGACGCACATCACGGTCCGGGGTAATATCGACGTCGGGTCATTGGGGACGACGTCTGGAACACCTTTACCAAAGGATAGTACGGGTCCGAGGGATCCTTCTTGACCAACGATACACTTCGCGCGTTCAGCACCCTCTTAGTGTCCTCCAGGATAGCTTCATCCAGAAGCGACGACGAATTGATCTCCTCGTTTGGTCTTATAATGACCACCTCGGCTAATTGCCTGTCTTCAAGGCACCGCTAAATTTTTGAAGAACATCTCATCCAGCTCAAGAAGAGCATCCACCGCGGGAATAGCGTCGTGGGTGACGTAACCGTCGTCTCTCCCGTCATATCGTTGACAAGGGTATATAGCCGTACGCTACGTCTACGAACCTGGGTCAGGGTCGACTCCCTGCGTCTTGTAGATAACATGCGGCATCGCCGTTGTCTCTCCACAGAGGATTTACGTCTTATCAAGACCAGTGGGAACACGCACTCGGCGTCATCCAGTGTCCCCACTCCCTGCTCCATCGGAGCCTTGATGTTATTAACAACATCCGACTATGAGCTGCTATTTCTGCGGTCGTCGTTTTAGGAATTAGTGCCACTCCACGCGCATCAAAAGAGCCTTGCCCAATATGCCTCGGACCTTGTCTGACCATGCCACTCATGGCATGCAGCTACTGCTTCGTAACGTGAGCAGTGCTCAGTGGGTTACGTTCCACTCCATGTTCATTACAAGGGCCTCGCCCTTGATGCCTCGGCCCTTGGCTGACCATGCCACTCTTGGCATGCAGCGACCGCTCCAATATTTGAGCAGCGCACAGTGGGTTACGTGCCACACCACATTCAGCTCTCGAGTCACTCTTGGGACTCCTGGCCAATTCGGATACTCCGATATCCAGCGCATTAACCTTCCCGATCCAGTGCCCGCGACAATAGCGCTTCCATTTCTTGGCAAAGGTGGATTCATGACGCACCAAAGCTCCGCCAGGGGCCGTGAGCGTAGTGCCCACAGTCTTCGACCTCCAATCAATCCATGAATCATGGTGTATCAACCATGCCATACCAAGCATAAGGCCATACCTTGCATCCAAGTCTAAGAGTAAGCAGCGTCCCACGTTATCAAAGTCAAAAACTTGAAACCGAGGTCCACAGGGACCCTCGACACAGTGACACAAGTCCCCGTCGCTAAGCAAACAGTGTCGGTGTCACTTAACCGTGCCTTCAGCGCCTCGGCATACTGCTGATTTCCTTCGATCGTGGAGTGTCTAGCATAATTGTCCGAGCCCCCAGAATTGATAAAATCCCCATGGCTTCTCAAAGCTCTTCACGGTCGCCTTTAAAACCAGCAAGCCCGGCTTGCATACACGTTCCGTGTTCAAGTGCATGGAGCTACAGAGCTTTTAGGGGCTAGACCCTGCTGGCCTCCACCTCTTTGAGGCACAACCCTTTCCTAGTAGGGCGCCCCGCGCCTACTAGATTTCCTCGTTCCCCCGCGACAAACAATACCAGTTAGAAGCGGAACTTCGGTTTGACGAACCTTTACGCGCCTTGCCCAGGGGACAATTAGTCTGAAAGTGACGTGTCTCCAACGACAAAACACCGTCGGGTGTTTAGGGAGAAAGAGCCCGGAGCTCTCCCTCCTTGTTCTCAGCATAGCTGAGATCTATGTGCTCAGGCCCGCTCGACGAGCTCTGAGTGTGTGCATTTCAACCAATCGTGCCGACTTGAAGTTGAGTTCGGTATGCAATGCCACGTTCGCCGATTCTTAAGGAAGACGGATGCACACGGAAGACTTCCATTCTGGCCACGCCAGCGTGGAAGCCCTCCATAGAGACGGTTACTGCGACCGCCTCGGGGAGAGAAATTGTTGCCATTCCGGCAATGAGAGCTCTCAGCTGTTGGACAAAGTCCACTAACTCCTTCATGTCCTATCGGAACGCATGGAAACACAAACTCCCGCTATATGTCTGATTAGGCAGAGAGAACACTCGCAGAAGCTGACACTTCGGCTCCTTCCAGGAGGGGAACGCAGCTTCAACCGAAGCACCGCACGTTGATGCTCATTCTCGCGCTAGGCCCTCGAGCTTGGAGCTAGCTAGCGCAACGCGCTGTCGCTCATTTTGAAGCATGGCGAATGCCATAGCCATCTTCACCCCAGAGCAGGAAATTCCTCCATCCTTACCCTCGAAGGTCTGAACGCTCACCATGAGCGGCCTGGGTCCGATGGAATCATCTTTTGCCGATGGTGGCATCACAGAGGCAGTTGCCGCTGAGAGCTTCTGCTGTAAGTGCTATACCATAGCTTTTTATAACTTGAAAGATCTCTTGGCGTGCGCTTATGGCCTCGGGCCCGTGCGCAACGAGGTGCTCCATGTCCTCAGGGCCCAGCAGAACATCAGCTTTTAAAGCGTCCTGCATACCCTGGGTTGAATTTAAGAATTCCTCCATCCTCACAGACAATCAGTCGTCACGACTCAGGCGTAGTTTGACTACGAGTGCTACCAAGCGCAGCGGGGTTGCCGTAGATTTTTGCTTAGAGGAAGCTTAGCTAAGTTCACCGACCTTAAGTTCTTTCCAGAAGCAGTACAAGGGTAGCGGATCGCGATTCGCTACTTCTAAGTATCAAAGCCTGCCCAAGGCAAACGAACACTTCAGCTCAAAAACGAAGCTGTATTTAATATTTTTAGTTGTGGTAGAGCTGCCAATATCTGAAACACTATGTTTTCCGAACTAGTATAGTAATACCTAGTTAATACAGTAAACTTTAATTAATATAGTAATATGCATTACTACTGGATATCCTACTTCTTGTTACGGTGTAGCCACACCACTGTGTGATTACACCAACTTGTGTAATTTACTCCTATGTACGGTCGCACAATCTTGTACCCGCCCGTTTTATACAAGGGTACGTGTAACCCCGTTACATTCATGCACTGTGGAATGTATCTGGAGTAAAACACAGTCTTTGGTAAGGCTGAAGCACATGAAATGGCTGCTCCGGATCCTAAAGCGTCACACTCAGGGCTCAAATGAAGGTTTTGCGCGCCGACTTGACGTATGCCTCTTTTGCCGCGCTCGGCATCATCGGAATTCTTCTCAGATATTGATGAAAAGCCGTGATATGTTAGCAAGATTCGCATTATATTTGCGCGAATAGTTAGCCAAGCTAGGACTTGACAAAGCATTTGGTATAATCTAAATTTGAATAAACATCACTCATGAATCAGAAGAGCGAACAAGACCTACTAACTTTTAGGGTATATGGGATGAAACCTACGAACCAAATCTCTATGCATCTGTTAGCGTTGAGTCATTGAATCAAAGTTCTTTGTGAGCAGGTTACGGCAACCACGTTACACAACATCAAATTGTTGAACTTATTGTGCTAATTTTGGCGATGCATGTCATTTGCGATTTGACTTAAGCCAAAGCATCTCGAGCAACGGATCGTCAATCTATCCATTCGCAAGCAATGACGTCATCAATATTCGTTTCGGCTAGCAAAATTTGCTTGATAAGCAGCAGAATACTCAGGTCATAAGCGCAGAATATTTGAAAATTAACAAGTTGTCCAAAAGGGGGCCAGTAGCAATTGTATCAATCACAACACTGTACAATTGTAAACAATTACTCTCAGTCGATTGGAAGCATTACACTTGATATAAGTATGAATTTCATAAGTGCTGGGCTTTCGATATTACTGAAGATTGTGGAACTCCGAAAAAAAGGGATCTTAAGAAAAGAAAGGCAGCTATAAAATAGATACATTGTAGAATGCATGTCATACTGCACCGTCTGTCACCTATCGATACTAGAGGAACCTGTCGTTTTTGCTACTCGAAGATAAATTTGGGAGAGCCTAAAAACATGGAATATTTCGTCATTTTTTGATAAAATCTACATGCGGTGAGTACAATACATAAAATGTTCTGCCATAATGTCAAATGTGTCGTCAATGACAAAGTATATTTAACACACAAAATAGCTCGCGAAGTACAAACAAGGCTATTTTGCTGTTTCAGAAAGACCACCAGAATTACAAGAATCATTTACACGTTCGGGTAAGTTCGAGATCTTTGTTCCATAGAGAAGCGTCAGTACTATTTGAATGCATCCCAGTACAAACCCAACGACATTTGGTCCAAAAATGAACATATCATCGATTAAAGCGGCATAGACACCCCAGCAAACACTGTTGGCTACATTAACGACTCCCATTGTAAATGGCATTGACGATGCTGTTTTGGTCCGAAGTACCCTAGCGATGGTAGCCAGCGGTGATACATACATTCCGATAGTTGTGCCAATGGTAACGAAGCCCAGCGTTGTACTTACTGCCGCGCGAGACTGGCCCGTGTATCCGTTTAAGGCGAGAATGCAATAAACTGTCACGCTCATACAAACAGCAAATGATCCAATGAACGCACACAGAACGAAACGTTTTTCGATCGACCATCGATAAAAGAAAATATTAAAAACAAGTCCAGTAATGCATCCCAAAATCGATACCACAAAAAGCGGGAAGATATTGTTGATGACTAAAGCGTACATCATGACAGCGTAGCAATTTGTTAAAAGCAGGAGACATGGCATCACGGACATGTCACCAGTACTGTGGTTCTGATGCATGCGTCGGAAATCTGGAAGTAGTGATACTCGTACCATCAGAGCCGTAACAATAGTCAGCCATTTAAAGACGTTTACAGCAATCTCGGGGCTGTCCATTACAAGGGTAAGAAATTACGATCGCTTTGTTGGGTACGATGGCAGATTTGAGCCAACAGTGAACTGACGACGGCGGTTGAGATAAATATGGTCTGCAGAGTGAGAGTTAAAAGGATGATGGAACATGATTGTCTTGATCTTTCAAACTAGCAGGATGCTCAATTCTCTTCATTTCTCCAAATACATCATGGTTAAATCACTGAAGACATTTTTTTTGTACTCAACATGTATGAGTTTTTTTACCAATAGCAATTTTAGCCAATATCAGCCTGGTATTAATTTAAAAGTCGCAAATTTTCACATAAGAGAATAATCTCAAATTTACAGCAATTATATAATTGTTCCTAATTGAGTATGATGGCAATCACGAGACAAGCACGATACTAATTTGATGCGAGATCATGTGCACTTGTAAGTGATGCCCGCTATTATAGGTGGAGTTTCCTGTCGAGTTAAACTATTTACAAATACGACATATTCTTAAAGCAATTCTAAAATCAAATGCACTAAATATATCAAGCTGAACAATTTTATTAATTGAAGTTGTCAATGTCAGTGGGACAGTTATTTTCTTCATTTAATACCTTGTCAGGCCAACTTAGCTGTTCCGATGAGCCCGAAAGCTGATCGAATCTCGGATAATTCTGATGCAATGCAATGACGTAGAAAAAATAAATTGCAAGATTGACAAGAGGTGGTCAATAAAGATGCAAGTCTCTTCTGTAGAAAGACATAATTTTCTTCATTCACGCGAACGAAACCGGCTCATACAACCTGATTTGAAGTTTGTATATGAGCTTGGATCCCGGAGTACAGTAAAAGGTACGTAAGTCGTCGAATACACTCAATATCAATCATCGCTGCAGGTCGATTGACCCCACAACTTTGTCGTATCTGGAAGGGGGGAGCGCATTGCAGCATAACTTGGACTTGCATTCTGTGGTAATTTTTTTGAGCTGAAATGCATACTGTGGTCATAGTCGATAGGAAGCACCGCAACAGAGAGTGTAGACACATCAGCAGAGTTGTCTCCCTCTATCTTTAGCGTAGCACTTGGATAAATAAATGTAAGTACTAGTTGGATGAAGCCAAGCGTAAAACCACATATGTTTGGGATCAGGATGAAGGGATTGTACACCAAAATTGTGTAGAATATCCAACACACACTGTTGCAGACTACGACGACACCCATTGTGAATGGCATCGAGGAAGCGGTCTTGGTTCGAATAACGTTAATGATCGTAGCCATCGGTGATGCGTACATGAGAATTGTTGTTGTAGCAGATATATAGCCCATTGTCGTTTCAATGGCGTCATGAGTTTGACCCGTTTGACCCGACAGCGCGAGAACACTATAGATTGTCATGATCCCACAGACGACGAAAGATCCAATGAGGATTCTCATGGTTTCACGTTTGTAGTCCGTCCATCTGTAAAAGAAATAAGCCAAAATCGCTCCCGCGATGACACCAATGACAACCACAAATAGTAACGGGAAGATGTCGTTAATGGCATACGCGTAGAACATTACCACGTAACAGTTCGTGTAAAGAAGAACACACGGCATCACAGACATCTCGCCCGTGTTTCGGTTCTTGCGCCAACGATTAAAGTCTGGTAAGAGCGCAACACGGAGCATGAGAGTAGTAATTATAGTCAGCACCTTGGCCACCGTCACAGCAGTATCGTGTCCACTCATTGCGTCGGCTTGTGTATTCCAGAGCTACTTGAAAAATGGTAGACTACTTGGAACACTTTCGTCCGAACGCTTGCTGATTTCGATTCCGTGGCGATTTTTATCGAATCATCCCGATTACAGTGTCCACTCTTTCTATCAAGCTATGAGACAATCACTTGAAGCGACAAGACTACATAGAAGTGTGAACAATCAGTGATCTTTGTATATACGAAAGAGTGTGATTGCTTCCGGTCTGACAACATTTGAGAGAAGAACTCAATTATAAAGTGGCGCACCCTACAGAGGTAGTACAATAGTCTTGTGCACATGACTTATGGTTAGTGAAGATTTCAATGCATTGTCGACATTTCGACCTCTGTTGGGAAAAATACTACGCACTTTTTGGAAAGCTAAGGTCATAGGTAGACAATCAAGTGATTATGGAATGATTGCGAGCGCATGAATCGACTGGTTTCTACAAGTGGCCCTGTACAAACGTTTTTAATTACATCCTGACGAAGAAGAAAATCCTACTTAATTACACATGAATACATTGCTGACTCTGTCAAATGGTGTATCAAGTAACGTATCACTAGCATGAACTTACTCGTTGACTCTTCGCGTCCCCCTGAATTTCTAAGACATCGAGTTTATCACAAAATCCAACAACAACAAAATGTCAAGAAATGCTAAAATGATCGGAACTCACAACCTTTAACCTTGGTCTTTACCACATAACTATATTAAGACCGCACAGATGCATTTGAGAAATTACCAATAAGCCTTGAATGAGTCTAAAGAGCTGTGCAATCATAACTTCCTCGTCAAAATATAATTCTACTCTGATTTTAAAAGACATACATGCTTAATAGAGCTACCTGTTATTGCGTTTTCGTATCATCGTATTTTCTTTGTCTTAAAGTCCAAGATCTAGTATAAACTAGTCGATTGTGTCGATTCCTCGAAATTAAAAGTCCGACTTGATGCCCCTGCTAGACACACTCAATATGAACAAGCGAGTACATGGATGAACTTCAACATTGCGTCAGCAGGGCTAAAAAAGTGACCACACTCCGAATTTTTGATCTCACCTCTTGCCAGATCATTCTCAATCTAATGATTTCTGTGATTTTTTGCCGGAATATAAAGCTCTACGTACAAACGACGACAAACAAAACTTTGGCTTGCCCCAAAAAAGATAGATGGCGGTAGACGCCGCTCACCGCTCAAACATTCAGACAAAAAAGTCCGCCCTTTTCTGCAAATCACTCGGTACCACTTCAGCGGCTGCCCTCTTGAGCTTTGACGCAATACCTCAAAAGCTTCTGTCACTGGCACACACTATAGCAGAAGCGCTAAAATTTAGATTCTTGTAAAGACGGAGATATTCGAAAGAAGAGAATTCGATATGATAGCCATCCCTGGTTGCAATAATGCGGGCAGTGCGAATCTCGTCGAAATACAAGCTGAATGGATCTACTACTTGATCAATCTGCTTAAGTTCTTCAAGAATCTAACGACACAGCAGATTGATAGGGTCCCTTGTGGTAAGGTGAGCGATCATATGGAAATACCATTCCTTGTACTAGACCAGTTACATAATGGACGTGGTCGCAACGTTTTTTATCATGTGTCGCTCAATAGCTGGTCCGAATGAATCTACAAAACGAAACTCAACGATACTGCTTTATACCCCAGACGTGCTAGAATGTAGTCACTTCAGCTGATAGCCCAGCCCGAAGCAATAGTCGAACTGAGATGAGAACGTGACAAAAGCTCACATGTCGAGCGCGTTCCAAGCTGATCCCTTATATACCTCTGTTGACTCTTTTGTCACCATGTGGCGCTGATTCGTACATATGTTATGAGGAAATACTAGTAGCTCGCACGCCCGGGGGATAGACAAGCCTTTTGTCTAGAAATTCTCATCCATGCACTGTTTGTACAAACAAGAATCAAATCTCGAAGAGATACTTCGTTCTAGAACACCACGGTTTCAAACTTGACGACCTGGCTCTCATTTATGCAGTTTCAATTAGGCGGTTGCACATTACCGTAACTACAAAAATAAAGGGAGGATAAAAAAAAATGCCGCAACTTTTGCCATATATAAAAAAAATATCCCAACTTTTCAAAAAATAAAAAAATACCCAGCACGTAAATTATCACCGGGAGCCGTAATATTACACAACAGAAGATGTATTGTATTAGGAATGAATTAGCATAATTAAACAAAATACCCCAAAATAACAAAGTATACATATTAATGTATACTCATTAATATGCTATAACCATTCAGTTTACTATTAACCAAGTAAAGCTAAATTAAAGAATACGTGACTTCTAACCAGGTTCCACATTAGCTCAGATGGTAGAGCGCTTGCAAACCTAATGGGTAGGTAGTTTGTTGGTGTCTCATGTCCCATGTCCTGTGTCCCTTGTCCCTATGTCCTCATACCCATGTCCTGTGTTTTATGTCCCATGTTCTATGTTCGAATTTCTAACAACATTCGTTCTGTATGTACCTGTAGGTCACTTAGTGTTAGTATAACAATTGTGAAAAAACAGTCAAATATTGAACTCGACATTGTACGCAAAAAGTTTATGTATATTATGCAATATAAAGTAGATACTTAGTTCACGCTATTTGTCGTTACTACATCGATGTGATGCACAATGAATGCAAGGAAAGAATATGTAAGCGTACTGGATGCATAACATCAGCACTTTAGTCTCTCTGTTTCACTTGACACTTGCCTTTGTTGTGACCACTTTCGCCACATTTGCTGCATTTGTACACTTTGGGGAGGGCATTGTAGACTGAATGGTTATAGCATATTAATGTATACTTTGTTAATGTGGGGAATTTTGGTAAATTATGCTAATTCATTCCTAATACAATACATCTTCTGTTGTGTAATATTACGGCTCCCCGGTGATAATTTACGTACTGGTATTTTTTTTAATTGAAAAGTTGGGATATTTTTTTATATATGGCAAAAGTTGCGGCATTTTTTTTATTCTCCCTAAAATAAAAGACAAATGTTTGGTTCTAAAGCAATTGTAAAAAAGCATTTTTAGCATTATTTTATATGTACATCTAATGTGTCCTACCAATTACTTGTACTTTGCACAGAAAAGTTCAATCAAGCAATTCGCGCTAATATCGCACAGCGGTAAAAGTACATACATTTAGTATATGCGGCTAACAACTTACGTCCACCACATACTTCTCCTTTCTTTTCACCATCTTCATTTTCTTGTGCTTTCTATTTATTATAAGTGTAATGTGAATTTCGTGCAGTTAAATCGTAATGAATATTTGGCTAGTTCCATATGTGTAAGCTTTAACTACACAGTATTACAACCCTTGCACCGTTCAATTTCAATTAACAAGCTGCACACCACACTGAGGCACTGATTTCGTCGTGTAAAGACATTGGGCAAAAGCAGCCGCTCCCAGAGAAATCAAGTCGTCTGAAGCTCACTTTCCTCTCTCTGTACTATGCCTACCTCCGAGCTTATTTGCACCGAGAGTCCGATTCCTAAAAAATAGCCTTACGAGCACAGCCAAAAGTGCGGTCATCATAACCTACACGTTAAAAGAGATATTTTACTGAGAATGACAATGTGTTCTTCGATGAAATCGGTCCCAGTGACTCTTCAACTCCCGATGAGCCGCCTCCGCCCTCAATTGGAAGACACATCCTTGCGATTATCGCGCTCACTACTTCACTACGCCAACCCTCCGCTAGACAAGACTCGAGTTTCGTGCTCTTTTTCTTCGGTGGGAAGTGTTTCGACATTTCACCGTCGAACTCACAACAATGTTCAGCGTTAACAACGAGTTGTACCTGGCTTAAGGTACTCAGCTTGGATACTGCAAGCGTAAGAGTTACGCTGACTCTTACCCAAATCCTCACGCCTTGTTTACAGTTCTAAACCGTCAGAAATCGCTATACGCGATAATTCGGATCTCCCACATGTATCTACATCTGAGCTTTACGTTCACGCAAGATCGTGACGAGCGCGAGAGGGTTGCTCCGCCGGCTCTGTTTCAGCTCATTGGCGGTCATAATCAAGGTCAACAGTCTGTATTTGGAGCAGAAGCGTGGGGAAAAGCCGTACTCTCCACAAAACAAATGTACCTAGGCCACTGTGAAATGAATAAAGTCTGATGAGTATCAAGCTTAGTTTGCGCACTGACCAGGGAGATCACGCCGTCTCACTCTCGTAGAGGTTTTATAAACTAGATGTTTTGAAACGAAGCATTTGTCTAGAAGGTCGTCTTATGCTTGACTTTGTACAGTACAAAATATGACGCGGACGTCGATGTAACAACCAATTTCGGCGGGTTTCTGCATTTTACAACTCATTTGTGTCCATAAGACAGCTGCGGCAGCTGCCAACCAAGGTGCACGTCCACGACAACGTCAGCAACCACCGACTAGTGGGGAGCGCGCAGTGACGGACTTCCCTGCCTTTTCTCCAAGGGAGATGAATACCGATAATGGTCGTAAGTGGCCACGGCACCAAAACAATCTTTCTGATGTGGAATCTTAAATTTATTTCTAGAGTTTATCTATTTCGCTTCACTCGGTACTGGAAACAGCACGTGTTTATCCGTCGGTTTACCTAACGCTCGACGTCATGTGTTTTATCCCTTGCTCACCGAGCAGTGCCTGCGTAAAAGAAATCATCATCTGTTGCCTTTTGTGAGGTTGTGGCAGCACGTTAATCTCTCAGAAAGTCTCAGTGTGCGTATTATAGTGACATCATCCATAAATTAGATATTTTTTTACTTTACCAATACGCTGCCTGGCAAGGCACACACAACGGTTTGGAGCCACGTCACTGTGTTTGGAGCAGATGGAAGCCTAGCTACAGTGGGTAGTGGAGACACTGATCCTCTGTATATTAGATCATCATATCCGACCGGCTCGTTAAAGCAGAGTCAGGGTATGGCTTCAGCCGAACACGAGACGTGTTTGCATTCCTTTGAAATAAGAAGATAAGCAATCACTTCCTTTCGCTTTCACCGTGACTTGTTTAATGTGGAGAGCATTTGCCCCGCTATATAGAGAAAGTCGTGAGTGTTTTGTCTATCCCTTGCATTAACGTGTTACGTCAAACTATCTGGTCTGGCTTTCTGCGGGAGTGTCACATATTAGGCGCGTGACGCCCTTTCTTATCGGGAATATATGCTGATATTGCTGCAAAGTGTAGCCGGGCTGTAATCAGCAAGTAAATTAGAATGGACAGCTCGTTCATCACTAGAAAAATTTGCTTTGACGCCCGAATTTTTATCAATACATTGATCACAGGCAAAGCATGTTTGCGAGACACTTTGTCGAGGATCAGCTTGGTTGTATCTTCACCGGTTACGTTATTGCTGAGAGCAGCAAGATGAGATTGCTCAGACGGTCGATCAAGATCACGATACACTTATTACCGGACAAGTCTTTTGAAAGAAAGAAAATGTGGTCAATACTGATGGACTGTCAGCACTCTACCCAAACTGGCAGTATGGCCAAAGGTGCCAACGCATCCTATTGACACAATTTGAACGCGCGCATACATGGGCTTTCTATATTATACACGATGATCCAGCAACACGTAGGCTGCATGTCTCACTCCCGAAATTGGCCACTTAGAGGTGTATAATGCTCCTTGTGCAGTATTCTGCATTTAGGGATTCCGCAGTGCGGCACCACCATATGTTGATGGTCATGTGAGTCAGTGCTGTATTGCTGCAACGTGTGGGATAAGGCATTGTAGGGGCGTATAATCGCACGCTTTCATATAGCAAGATCTGAGTCCTTAAACACATTAGTTTCCAAAGCTTTTAGCAGCCCAAACACATGCTGCATTTGACCCTAAACATACGCATCGTCTTATTATTTCGCGAGGAGACCATTTATGTAAATTTGAAAGTTTATAGTTGGAGCGACAAAAAGCGTATTCACAATCACATTAAGCCGACCCGGCTAGACCTTGCCTCAAACGAAGTCAAATCGTGACCAACAAATTAATGGCTATCATCATGAAAAGCGGTGAGATGTTTTTGAAGGTTTGTTTGCCCGCGAAGCAAGAAGCGGTTAAGGTACAGAATTGATATTAAGAAGGCGTCGACTTTCTAAGTCAAAGGCCATCAGCAATCTGTAAATTGGGCATACTTATAATATTCTTGTGGCATCCACGATTTCGGTGCAAACGCTGAATTCTAAATTTAATAAAATGCAAATAACATCACCGGTTGCACTTAAATTACTGCACTCGACCTTGTTGCTTGTTTTCATTCACTGCTGATGAGAAACAGAGGTATCCATATCTCTGCGGTCATAACTCAGGACGACATACTCTGGGAGTGGCTAGTCATGCCACACGGAATGTCTAACGCACCAGCGGTGTTCAGTCATTTTTTTCTTCTGCTGTTCAGGCCGTATTGCGGCTTTGTACCACCTTATCTTGACAATAATCGTCCATAGTCGTGCAGAGAACAAAATGTCAGATGTGGAAACCACATTGAACACTTGTGAGCAGTGCTCAAGTGTATGCGCCTTTTGGATTCCGCCCCGGTGCCAACGCTTCCGCGTTCATTTGCACCGGATCGCGGTACGGCTTAAGCAAGCCCATATAAAACCTCGGGTGGGTGCGCATCCCTCTCGAAAGGTTCAGCGAAGACGCAAGACTTCGCTTGGTCAGATTCGTCTTAAAAATAGCAGAAACTGCATATGTAGGAAGTTTAGCATGAAGCAAAACCAGGTCTTCGACCTCAATGCTTTCAACATCTCTTCTCCCTTTTCCGTCTGCATTTTCCTTCTGCATGTCTTAGCTTTCAGCCATCGCATCGCGAACGTGTCAAAAGACACTCAGGCTAGTAACCAAGACGTCTCTGATTTCTGTTCACACAGTGAGGGGGCTGACATCAGCTAGCAGTTAGGCTATTCCTCCCCCATCAAGCCCTGAGCCATGGGATATCAGCGTCAGCGGGACGCTAGGATTATAAAATCCGCTCACGTAGAACGGCGTATGGTCGGTAGGTGAATGCACTGCATTGTTCAGAGCTATCTCCTCGAGTGACAACATAGTGCTTCAGCGTCTCAGCGTGAACGCTGTAAAGAACATCGTCAACGACGCGATCCACGCGCTCTGTCTGACCATCAGTCTGCGGATGGTCCGCTGTTGACATACTCAGCTGGTTCCCCAGCACCGAGCTCCTTGCGCCGCTGGAAACGGAGGTTGGTGCACTCCGTGCTCAGCACCAGTTGCTGGTTCAGCTTCTGGATAGCCGAACGCCCTCGAAGTTACAATCTTTAAAGAATGAGAGCCACTTGGCCAAATCTGTGCTAGAGGTGAGGCGATTGAGTCGCAGTGCGTAAAGAAGAATGATTAGTGTAGATTACAAAAGACTTTGAGCCAAGCAGGTGCACCCTGAGTTTGACAAGTGCATACTTTATCGCAGGTAAATTCTTGTTGTGGACTGGGTAGTTCCTCTCTGCAGTTTTAAGCTGGCGAGAGTCAAACGCAATCACTCGATCTCGCCCCCCGACGTCTGCTTGCAGCAGTGCACAGTCAACGGCAATTTTCGAAGCGTCTCAGACGACACTAAGAGTACGATTGGGGCTTGGCAACGCCAGTATTGGTGCATGAAGAAGCCTGTATCTGAAACTGTCAGAAGCCTTTGCTGCTTGGTGTCCCAACACCATTCCTTAACCTTCTTAAAGAGATTAGACAATGGCCGCGCCATTTCCGCAGAATTTGCACTACACTTGTGCAGGTAGTTAGCGAGGCCAAGCCAATTGCGCAAGTCCTTTTAGTTTTTTGGACCTGGCCAGTCCATAATGACCTTAACTTTGGTGGCATTCGCTCGAGGCCACGCTTCCCTATGATGCACCCCTAAAAAGGGAATTTTCGCGCCGAAGATGCTCTTATCGACATTAGCATACAGCTTATTCGTTTGCATGCACTCGAACACCGCTCTTTGATGAACGGTGTGGTTTTCCTCATCTATCATTCCGTACTTTGCACGACTGTGGACTGAGATGTCGTCAGAGTATGTATGTGCATACAATGGAGCCTGAACAACTGCGTCACAGAAAGATTAATTTTAGTGGTGCATTTGACAGCCCATGAGGCATCACCAGCCAAAAAGCATCCCGCCCGGAGTGCTCACCGCTGTTTTTGGAATATCACTCGCTCTCATGAACAATTGGTAATACCCATAAACCAAGTCGAGTGCGCCGGACTTTGTACAGCCAACCATATTGTCTGAAGAACATCCTTTCAAGGAATTGGCGTCTGTGCCGGAATGGTGGCACCCATAAGCTTATAAAAAACGTGGGCGATACGCCACTTGCCGTTCGGCTTCCGGACACTAAACGTTAGTGTTAAATTGGAAGACTTGCTTTCACGCATCATTCCTGCCACGTGCTTTGCATGAATAAAGGCGTCAATGACGTCGCACTGCCATTCGGGAATGGACTGTTGGTGAAACGGGATTACACGTACCCTGGTAACAGGGGTGGTGTCACACGAGATGGGCATGGTGTGACTGCACCCAAATAAGAATACGGTATGTGGCTGGGTAGCCAGTAGTTATGCATGTATTTAGATGTTTTTAGGAGAATCTACATATTTAAAATTAGGCGGCTTTGCCGCAGATAAAAATATATAAATACATTTTTGGATTTAAACAGAGGAGATAATAAGCCTTGGATTGAGGCAATAATTACTCTTGAAGTAAGCGGATTGCGATCCGCTAAACTCTTACTTGCTCTAAGTATAGAACGAATGGTCGGTGACCTAAGTTTTGCTTCATCAAAGCGTAAAGCTACGGCAGCATCGCTGCACTGAATAACACTTGTAATCAATCTACACCTGAGTCGTTTAGACTGATCCTCTGTGAGGATGGATCAATTTTCCTCTTTGCCCCAGGGCATGCAGGATGGGCTTAACAAGCTGATGTCCTTGCTTGGTCCTGAGGCGTGCAACACCTTGCAGAACAGGGCCCCGAGGCAATTGGTGCGTGTCTAGAGGCGTTTTCAAGCTACGAAAACACGCTGCCAGAGCACCTGCACCAGAAGATATCTGTATCATTTGAGTCTATAACGCCACCGTCAGTGACGGATGATTCTCCGCGCCCTAAGCCGCTCAAGGTGAGCCTTAAGATCTTCGAGGGAAGGATGGAGAGAATCTCCTGCTCTGAGCGAGAGAGGTTGAGATGGCCATCGGTCCGCCATGCTCCAGACCGAGCAACAGCGCGTGGCGCTAGCCATCTCAAAACTCGGTGATCGAGCGCAAGAATGGACACCGTCGTGCGGCACTTCGGTCGAAGCTGCGTTTCCCTCATGGGTGGAGTTAAATTTGCAGCTCTCACGAGTGTTCTCGCCGTCAGGCATATCGCGTGTGATCGCGTTTCCTTGCCGCCAGACAGGGCAAGAAGGAATTGGTGGACTCTGTCCAGAGATGCGCACTCTCATGGCCGGGATGGCAGCAGATCCCCTCCCAGAGGCTGTCACAGTGACCATCTTTATGGAAGGCCTCCACACTGGCGTGGCCAGAATGGAAGTCTTCCGTGTGCATCAGTTTTTGGTTAAAAAGGCGTTGAATGTGGCATTGAATACCGAGTCGGCACGACTTGGTAGGACTGCACACTCCAACAGCTCGTCGAGCGAGCCTATGCCCATGGATCTCAGCTATGCTGAGGACGAAGAAGCAGAACTCCGAGCTGTCGGGCAGCACACAAACGCACGACGGTGTTTTGTTTGTGGAGACACCCGTCATCTTTAAACGGTTGTCCCCTGCGCAAAGCGCGTAGGGTTTCTTCGAACCATCGCCCCATTTCCAACCAGTCTGGTTAGTCGCGGGGAAACGACACCACCCAGTAGGAGCGGGGCGACGTACTGGGGAGGAACTGAGCTCTGTTGAGCCTTAGGGAAGCATACGTCAACAGGGCCCAGCTTCGTAGAGCCCCGTGCTCTTGAACACGGAGCATGTATGTAAGCCGTGCTTGCTGGTCGTGGAGGCGACCTTAAAGGGCTTTGAGAAGTCATGGAAGATCTTCATCGATTCCGGGGCGTCGGGCAATTATGCTCGATGCTCCACGATGGAAGGAAGTCAGCTGTAAATGCTAAGGCGCTGAAAGCGCGGTTGAGTGATGTCGTCACTGTTCGCCTAGCGACGAAGACGCGTGTCACGGTCCCGACGTTTCCCTGCGGACACCGAAGTCAAGTTCCTTGACATTGATAGCGTGGAATGCTGTTTAGTCTGAGACTTAGATGCAAGGTATGACCTCATCCTTGGAATGGCATGGATGGAACACGATGACCCATGGATTGATTGGAGGTCAAAGACCTTGGGCGCTAAGCGCACGTCTCCTGGTGGAGCTTCGGCGAATCATGAGCCCACCTCTGATAGGAGACAAAAGCGCAATTGGCGAGAGCACAAGACCGAGACAGTCAACGTGCTGGACATTGGAATGTCCGAGCTGGTAGACACCAACGGTGAATCGGACAGGAGATCCAAGCGTGGATCGCGGGATGATCGTGGAGTGGCACGTAACCCACCGTGCGCTGCTCGCGTTGCGAAGCAGTCGGTGCATGTCATTAATGGCGTGATCAAACAGAGTCCGAGGCATCATGTGCACGGCCCTTCAGGCGTGTGGAGTGGCACGTTATCCACTGATCGAAGACTGCGGGGTTAGCAGCTTTTCGTTAAATGTTGTAGATATCATTGGAGCTCCAAAGGAGCGGACAGTGAGGGTGACGCCGGACGACGCGGAATGCGTGTTAACGCTGGTCTCACCGAGACATAGAACCTCTGTACAGTGGCGACGGCGAGGCAGTATGCTGGCTGCAAGACATTGGGCGTCGACCCTGAACCAGGGTGTGTCTACCGTAGACGATGGCGCAGAGTTATACATCCTCGTCAACGGTATGACGGGGAAGAAGATGGCGACGTCCGCCTCGAGGCTATGCCTGTGGTATATGCTCTTCTTGGGCTGGACGAGATCTCCCTTGAAGAGTTTGACACTTGAAGGCAGGCGATTTGGTCGAAGTGGTCATTGTACGACCGGACGAGGACTCGTCATCGCTTCTGCATGAAGCTGTCTTGAAGGACACCACGAGAGTGCTGAACGCACGAAGTGAATCGTCGATCCTACGGAATCCCTTGGATCCGTACTAT
>NW_020187243.1:40613-42764 GCF_900000015.1 Plasmopara halstedii
CGTTGTAACTCGATCGTAACGCCTCCACATCATCGGGCCCCCGGCCATTACAGAAGATGAGCTTGCCGAACGGAAATGTCTTCGAGCTCGTTTCTTGGTTCTACAAGAATTTCCGTTGGAAGCTTTTCGCACTCGTCTGCGTGCTCAACGAGGTGGCTCTCGTGTACCCGCAATGCGGACGATACCTGTAGTGCTCGCTTATGGCAAAAGCGCTACAGGTGACGAAGCCCTCTTTGAGCGACGGGTGCGCACCCCTCACTGTATGCCATATGGTTGAGCTTCAAGGAAGTGAATGTGCGTATGTGAGGCCACCTCCGATCTGAATTTGCCAAACTCAAAGCACGCCGTTTCCGTCTTGTAACGTATGGATCAACCCCTAACGCTCCCGCGAGCCATGTATCTGCGACCGCAAGAGCTCAGGATCACCGCTTGAGCTTAGCTCATGGCCCTTCTACTTCCCTGGTTACTGCCGAGAAGCGCGGGACGTCCTGATCGTTCTGATCAAAAGCGTCCACGGTGTCTGGGCAATCTTGCCGAAGTGGCGTCTCAAGCTCCAACCAGTTTTCGGAGTCGAGATATCCCCGCCACTTCACCAGATAGTGGATCTGACTCTGGGGACGACGTCGTCTCGCTAGAAATTCCACGTGATAGTGGACGTCAACGTTCTCATCGAGAAGAGTCGGTGGTGGACGGTGACGACCGGGCCGACCGGGCCGACCGCCGTCCGGTGATTCGCGATGCTCTTCGAGCCCTTGTGGATGAGATCCTTTGTGATCGGAACTCCGCTGAGCGTCATGCTGAAGAACCATATCAATGTGTGGACGCTCTTGATGCTTTGGAGCGCGTTGTGCGCCGGCTACCTCGCCTTGAGGACTACCACGCTCTCTCGGAGCGACTCCTACCCGTGAAGCAGGCGAATGCATCGCTGCAGGCAACGATGGGGCGCTTGGCTCCGTTGGAGATGAAGATTGTTGCACTCCGTGCTCAGAACCAGTTGCTGGTTCAGTTTCTGGGTGGCCGAGGGCCCGTGACATCCGCTCTGGCGCCAACGCTTCCGCGTTCACTTGCGCCAGATCCCGATACGGCTTGAGCAAACCCACGTATAACACCGGGTGGGTGCGCATCCGTTTGGAAATGTTTAGCGTATACGCTAGGCTCCGCTTGGCCACAAACTTAAACGGTCCAATAAACCGTGGACGGAGCTTCGTTCGGAAATAGCACAGTCTGCATGTGTAGGCAGGTTGTTAGAGTTTATCAAAACCAGGTCTCCGACCTTAAAGCTTTCCACTTTGCCTTTTCTTTTTTCATCTGTATTGCACGTTCACGATGCGATGGCTGAAAGCCAAGTCTTGGCTTTCAGCCATCGCATCGTGAACGTGTCGTAGGACACTCAGTCTGGTAGACAAGAAGTCATCGACTTTTTTGCGGATGGTGAGGGGGCTAGCCGTTCGGCTATTCCTTTCCCACCAAGCCCTGAGCCATGGGATAGCGGCGTCAGTGGGACGCGAGGGTAAACCAGCCCGTTCACGTAGAACGGCGTGTAGGCGGTAGACGAATGCACTGCATTGTTCAGCGCAAACTCTACGAGTGGCAACATGGTGCTCCAGCGCCTCGGCGTCTCAGCGCCGACGCGACGAAGAACGTCTTCGATGACACGATTCACCCTTTCGGTTTGGCCATTGGTCTGCGGATGATCCGCTGTCGACATTTTCAACTTGGTGCCTAGCACCGTGAAGATAGTCAACCAAAATTTAACCGTGAAACGGGGGTCTACTCTGGGAGTCCGTGTTGTCAACTCTGGGAGTCCGTGTTGTCAGAAAACACGATCCACGAACAGCGATGCTGTACCGACCTCGTCGATAATGTCTGGCGCCGCCGCCGAATGAGTCATCTTGCTCAACCGGTCGACGAATATCACGACACCCATGTTGCCCGCCGAATCTTCTGGCAGGCCAAACACAAAGTTTAAACTCATGGACTCCCAGCACCCAGTGGGTAACGGTAAGCTGACTAGCGGCGCAGCCGCATTTGGAGGGGGTTTTACCCGTCGACACGTCTCACACGTGCGCACATAGGTGCTCGTCCATTTGAATAGCTTGGACCACCAATAGTGGTGACTCACAGAGTTGTACGTTTTCTCACGACCGAGAT
>NW_020187243.1:42774-42872 GCF_900000015.1 Plasmopara halstedii
GTTGACTGACATTGGACGCGACTTCTGGAGCATGCTGTCCAAGTTGTCTGCGTAGCGTAGGCGCTTCCGCTTGGGTGCCTCAGTACAACTGTTCTTGC
>NW_020187243.1:42882-43529 GCF_900000015.1 Plasmopara halstedii
TTTGCTGGTCGTGGAGGCGACCGTAATTCGAGAAGCCATGGAAGATATCATCGATTCCGCGGGCAAGCATGCTCGACGCCCCACGATGGAAGGAAGTCAGCTGTATGCTGAGGCACTGAAAGCGCGGTTGGGTGACATCGTCACTGTTCGCTTAACGACGGGGACGCGTGTTACGGTCCCGAAGGTCCCTGTGGACCTCGGAGTCAAGTTCCTTGACTTTGATACCGTGGAACGCTGTCTAGTCTTAGAACTTGGATGCAAAGTATGACCCCATCGTAGGAATGGCATGGTTGGAACACCATAAGCATGGATTGATTGGAGGTCAAAGACCTTGGGCGCTACGCGCACGTCTCCTGATCATGAACCCACCTCTACTAGGGAACAAAATTGCTATTGGCGAGAGCACTGAACCGAGTCGGTCGACGTGCTGGACATTGGAATGTTCGAGTTGGTAGACATCAACGGTTCATTGGACAGGAGTCCTGAGCGTGGCTTGGGGGGTGATCGTGGAGCGGGACGTAACCCAGTAAGCGTTGCTCAAGTTTCGGAGCAGTCGCTGCATGTCATGCGTGACATGATCGGCCAAGGACCGAGGCATCGAGGGCGAGGCTCCCGTGATGCACGTGAAGTGGCACGTAAACCACTGA
>NW_020187243.1:43539-49701 GCF_900000015.1 Plasmopara halstedii
ACGGGCGGTGTACTCGACTGGTAAAGGTGCATCAGCTGTGGGTTTAACGGCTGGAGTCTCGCGTGATCCATTTACCAAGGAATGGGTGCTTCAGGGTGGAGCGTTAGTATTAGCTGATAAGGGCGTGTGTTTGATAGATGAGTTTGATAAAATGAACGAACAGGATCGAACGAGTATTCACGAAGCTATGGAGCAGCAAAGCATCTCTGTGTCAAAGGCCGGGATTGTCACATCATTACAGGCTCGTTGTTCAGTTATCGCAGCTGCAAATCCAATTGGTGGTCGGTATAACGCTGCTCGAACGTTTGCAGAGAATGTAGAGCTTACCGATCCAATTTTACAGCGTTTTGATCTACTCTGTGTTTTGCAAGACAAAGTTGATCCAGTGGATGATGAACGTCTTGCTGATTTTGTGATATCCAGTCATATGCGCAGTAACTCGAAGAATCAGACGCCTGAAATCGATGATAAAGAACCGGAAGATGACGACGAGCTGAGTTTAAGAACACAATCCATGCACGTGGGTGATGAAAATACCAGTATGACGTTGGACCAGGAGCTTTTACGAAAGTACATTCTGTATGCTCGCACTTATAGCAACCCCGTTCTTGCTAGTGGTCTAGACACAGGTAAAGTTGAATCGTTTTACGCACAACTTCGACGAGCATCACAACATACTGGTGCTGTTCCTATAGCTGTTCGTCATCTCGAGTCGCTCTTTCGTATGGCTGAAGCTCACGCACGTATGCATTTACGTGATGCCGTAGGTGACGAAGATCTGGCACTGGCTATTCGAGTGCTGACTGAAAGTTTATGTGAAGCTCAAAAATTTACATTTAAACGGCAATGGCGTCGATTATTTCGACCATATTTAACGTACCGTCAAGACAACAATGTATTGTTGCTTCATGTGTTACATGAACTCTTTAAATCAGCTCATGCGTACCAACAACTTCGTCTGCAAGCAAATGCCCATCGACATGAGAAACAAACGACGCTCACGGTTTTACGCGATGATTTACTTATGAAAGCCAAGTCAGTGGGAATTTATGATTTAAGTGAATTTTACAAATCAACTGCTTTTCAAAAAGCAGGTTTTCGCATTGATGAGGCAACGGACACTATCGTGAAAGAGATAGAAGATATATAGTAGTTTGCATCTGTTATTTTAGAAACATAGTAATACTAATACTTTATTTGTCAGAAATATTCATGTAAGCTAAAGTACTATCACGATATGTGGTAGAAGTTGACGTTATAAAGCTTTACCATTGTAAACAAGCTGATCAATCTTTTCTGGTAGCAACTCGGCCATTTCACTACTGATTTCAAATTCTTTTTGAAATAGACGTCGCAGTTCTTTTCCTTGAGTTCCTTGATATTTATTTTCATATTTGGAAACCAATTCCGTGACTGCCTTGTGGTATGCAAGACTCTGACGCCAATATCCTACCGTCTTAGCAATGTTGGATGGAAATAAAAATTTTCCACAAATATGAGCCAGACCAAAGTATCCAAGCAAAAACGTTCGAACTTCATTGGGAGATAAATTTCCACCAGGCGGAAGCACAACGTCGTTTCCACCACGTAGTACGGCTACTCGTACAGGATCTTGTGTCGAAGAACCTAATGGAAGTGATGAGGGATAATACAGCAGCAGAAATTGTTGATAGCACTGGACAGCCTTAATTGCATATGTCATAGCCTTTTCAGTCGATTCCTTGCTTTGTTTAAGCTCAAAAATGTCGGATTGAATCTCAGCACATTCGAAGTAAAGCTCCTGCAAGAGATCAGTAAACACACGCTCATTTAATGTGTTTCCAAGAAGGGGTGAAAGCAAAGCTAATCGCCGTCTCTGCATTGCAACACGACGTCTTCGATCGTCTTCAAATGGTAATAGGTGTCGATACAACGAGCTTTCTTGCTGTAAAAGACGCACGTGTTGCGTCACATAGCCATCCAAGACAAACACTTGTTGAGCACATGTACAAGCACGAAGTCCCATTTTAAAAACGTCACGCGCATGTTCATAAGTATCAACAGTGGACGCTGGCACATATTTCATATAAACAATGTCTTGTGGTGCGTCAAGCGTTTGACTTAAGGTGTTTAGTGTCGCCTCCATGGTACTAGGTCGAGGCAAACTATTTTTCACTTCGTCTATTCGAACCCCGTTCTTTTGCAGACCCGCAAGACGAAGTGTCGTTCCATGCACTCGACTCCATTTTAAGTAAATCTCTGCTTCCAGCACCTTTTCTTCTTCATCCACTGTTCCTTGACGTAGCAGTAAATACTCGCATGCCATTAAACACGTTGCAGCATCACGAGTATTGTCCGTTTCGAAGTAAAAGTCAACTAACTTAAGTGCATTACGAACCCAATCCGACGCTCCAGTCCATTCGACCGTACTTTTATCATTCACAAATTGTAGCAATTGCAACTCTAACGTCGACAAACAGAACGTCGCCGACTGATCCGCCATTTCTAAATTTCCATAAACTTGTGCTAAGTAAAAGTGCGCATACGTTTGTGCTGCTACTAGTGAATTATTCTTTTGAGTCTTTGCGTACTCATTGCACAACTGATGTCCAGCAGAGAGATAACATAGTGCTTTTAAAGGTCTTGATCTACTAGACCAAAGAACTCCCAATTGATTTGAAAGCTCCGCGATCATTACGAGAAACTCATAGTGTTCGTTACTCACGTACACCTTTGGCATCTCTTTCAGCACGTTTGGGACCATTTTTGCCGCTAAAACGTCTTGAGAACCATCATCCGATGTAATTTCGGTCGCATATTTCACTAAATCTGGAAAGAAAAAATTCCCAGCATCTTCTAGTGCCTTCTGAGCATCTAAATATGAATATTTGACATATCAAGTAGAACAGATCAATTTAAGTCATGAATTAAAAAAGAGAAAGCAAATACTTTCATACGATGAGGCTCTTCGACTAGTAAGTACAAGGCACCAAGTTTCGCATTGACGACAGCATTTTCCTGCAAGACCAAACAAGATTTTCGTAATCAATCTATTGCTTTCAAGATCTGAATCCACCTTAACATACTGCAGGAGAGAAATTCCCGGCTTGCAATTTCTGGAAAATCTCAATCACGCGATATTGAGAAGCATAAGGCGCATTCTCAGAGCAATCTTCCTGGAGGATTGAAGATTGTACGTGTCACTGCTCTAAGACGTCAGATGCTTAAGAAAAGTAATAGTAATATTAGTGTACCGAAGCAATATCGTCAAGATATCTTAGAAGCGCGTGAAATTCTTCAGGAAGATGGCTCATTAAGGTCTTAAAAATAAAAAAATTGATGATTGTAATTTATGAAATATATATATATTTCAAATAAAGAAAATTAAAGGGTATTACGGTGTGTGCATCCAAGATGGTAAAGTACTATCTCCTCCCGCTTTTACCGATGTTCGATGAGCCTCTGGAGCTGAATCAGGGCTTGACACTTGTGAAATTGGCTGTACAATAGCGCAAAATGGTGCTGCTTCTTTGCTTATTGAAGGCGCCATGACAGCCACGGGAGGTAAGCACATGGCCTCTTTAGTCGAAAGTGGTGCGCTATTATTACCAAAAATAAAAATAGCAATTGTTTGTAATATTGCCAGAACCATGAGTGCTACGCCTTCAACAATAAGAATAGTACTATCGTTGCAGTCACACTGTTGGTCTCGACTTTTGCCTAATATTGCCGTCATGATACCGCTCACAGCAAAGATACAAGCCCGACCGAGTCGATATCGCATAAAACCAAAAAAGAAAAAGAAAAGCTCCCATTTAAGCTCTGCAAACGTGAGTAACATACCAAAACAGACACCCAAGAAACAGAGACATCCCAATTGAGCTTGACTATCCACAGAATAAGCGGACAAATTGAGCGTATTAAAGCCCAAACACGCCACGACAAAGAGCATAATACCCACAATAGCGCTCGCAAAGCGTAAGAATCCCTTTGGAGAGAGAATTGCCATGATGTTGAAAAGAAGACTAGATTAATGGGTAGAAAGAACTATTCACGCTTTTCGTGATATATGTTTAGCTTTTTCTTGCTTTCAAATAAACGTAGTAACCGCTGCCACCCACTAAGCATTTTTGTCTAATAATTATACTGTTTAGCATGTTCAAGCAAAGCAATATTTTTACTGTATAGTATTTTTTTACATTATAATAAAGTTACAAATGAGGTTTCAAAATACTGGTGCGATGAACCTGTAAACATGCGATACCGATTTATATTGATAAACAGTTGCAACCTATATGCAATCATTGGAAGACAGCGAGCTCTATCCAAAGTCTTCACATTGCCTAGACAATTTTCTTCCAAGGACGGTAATTCTGTATACTTAGCCCTGACTCATTTAGAACAACTGCGATACGGTACTATATTCACAATACACTTGATAAAATTGTGGGTATTGTTGATACGTACCAAAATATCTGTATTTATGAAATTTGCGATATTCCGAAAGGAGAAAAAAAGCTTTATCATGAATGATAGTAGACGTGTAAATTTGTATCAGTCTAATATATGTTGTCTTGGAAAAGTCGAGTCGACTAACAGAGTAACTTACTGTTATGGGCTATTCTTAGCCACTGCATGGAGGTTCCTTCTGTATGCAGTGTGGGAATTAATAAAAGAAGATTGCAGGATCGTGTTCCCAAATACATATGTGGTTTCTCATATGATGTCACAAACATTGTGTGTGATACAGAATGCTGGTTCTTACTTGGGGATCTGTACTGGTGACGAGACCGACGTATATCTGTCTTTGGAAATGGGTGGCGTAAGCCAGTCCCTTCTACGGATACTTTTCACGAAAGTTGAAGCTCAAGCTTTCGAAGTTCAAGCTTCGTACACCCAAGACTTGATTCTGAGTTTTAACCTCGTGCACCCTTGATTTATAAATTAGGCACCAAGGTTTTATCAGTAAAACCTCCAGGAGCCCTTGGGGTGTTTGTTATGCATGTAGCTAGGAACCATAACTCATTATAATTCAGTTGCAAAATTACCTTCAAGGTTTCAACCTTCCCTTCAAGTCGGGAATGTTCTTCTTCCTTCACGTCCGGATCAATTTCTCGTCGCACAAGCGTGTGTGTGGTTTTTGAGGGACTGTTTGTGAACAGCGCCCTCTTACACTTGGTAGCACTTTGAGCGGTCTTTCCAACGATTTTGGTTTGACAATGCGGCTGTTGAGCATGTTGTGCATTCCAGGCCAAACCATACTCTTATCCTTGTCCGAAAGACATGGAAGGATTTGGGGTACCACTCGGTCCATCAGTACCGAAAACTCAGGTGTTGACGAATGAGACATTTCCTCATTTGTCTTCACATGAGTAATGGACTTCTCCGGAAGACCACAAGAACGAAGCCGTCAGTTTCATGAGATTTTGGAATTTCGGAAGCAGATCGCAATCCCCTGTTTCTTTGTACAGACAGATGCCTCTGGAACAAAACGTATTTTTGTACCTTCGTGGGTTGGAGCCCCACGGTGGGAGATCTCACCAAACTCATTTTTCAGTGATCGATGATTAGCTTTGTCGCGCATTTTTTAACTGTTTAGCCTACTTAAACGTATGACATTAACTCATGGCATACATAGAAGACTAAACCATTGAGATTTGACCTAAACAAGAGCGAATAAAAAAGGAAATCTTGAGACAACAGTTGTGACAGACGCCGGAGTGGAGGGAATCATTTGATAAGATATGGTCAAGTATGTACGCATCACATTTCGCCACGGTCAGGTTTTCTGCTGAAGCAGACGATAAGCAGACGATCAAAAGAATGTGTATTTACGAAGATATATAAAAGTGCCCTAGGAAAGCGAAATGGAGGGTACCACGGCACGAATATAAAGTTTCATATGCCAAACAATATATGCTGCACGTATAAGGCCTGTAAAGCGTGGCTAGAAAAGTGTTGGCAGGCAGTTTTGATGTTGTATGTATTAATATGTCAGTGGTTCCCGAAGCCCGTCTAGCTCAGTTTTAAAAGTGTATGTATTAGGGAATTTAATACGACATCGACTACTTCACTTAACCTCGTCTAAGATCTGGCCTTGATACGTAACAATTGCTAATATACAGTTGACAAAGTCTTGCGAGGTCTTGGGTTGTACCTTGATCTTTGCACTTCGATCGTGCA
>NW_020187243.1:49711-61334 GCF_900000015.1 Plasmopara halstedii
ATATTGGTGGTTCAAGCTGTACAAATGGACGAGCACCTATGTGCGCACGTGTGAGACGTGTCAGCCCTCTCCAAATGCAGCTGCGCCGCTGGCCGGCGTACCGGTACCCACTGGGTGCTGACAGCCCATGGGTTTGGACTTTGTGTTTGGCCTGCCGATGGATTTGGCGGGCAACACGGGTGTCGTGGTATTCGTCGACCAGTTAAGCAAAATGGCTTATTTGACGGTGCCATACCCCATCGCCGGAGTCGGTACAGCAACGCTATTCGTGGATCGAGCTTTCCGACTACACGGACTCCCAGAGTCGATTGTCTCTGATTGAGACCCCCGTTTCACAAGAAAAATTTGGTCGACTATCTTCAAGGTACTCGGCACCAAGTTGGAAATGTCGACAGCGGATCATCCACAGACCAATGGTCAAATCGAAAGGGTGAATTGCGTCATCGAAGACATTCTTCGCAGCGTCTGCGCTGAGACGCCGAGGCGCTGGAGCGCCATGTTCCACTCGTAGAGTTTGCACTGAACAATGCAGTGCATTCGTCTACCGGCTTCACGCCGTTCTACGTTAACGTGCTAGTTTACCCTCGCGTCCCGCTGACGCTGCCATCTCATGGCTCAGGGCTTGGTGGGGGAGTAATAGCCGAACGGTTAGCTGATGTCAGCTCCCTCACCATCCGCAAAGAAGTCGATGACTTGTTGTCTACCAGACTGAGTGTCCTACGAGACGTTCGCGATGCGATGACCAAGACCTGCAAAAAGAATATGCAGATGAAAAAGGAAGAGGCAAAGTGTATGGCTTTGTGGTCGGAGACCTGGTTTTATTAAACTCTAAAAACCTGTCTGCACATGCAGTCTCTGCTATCTTCCGGATGAACCTTCATCCACGGTTTATTGGACCGTTTAAGGTTGTGGCCAAGCGGGGCCTGGCGTATATGCTAAACCTTTCAAAACGGATGCGCATCCACCCGGTGCTTTACGTGGGCTTGCTCAAGCCGTACCGGGATCCGGCGCATGTGAACGCGGAAGCGCTGGCACCAGAGCAGATCCCACGGGCCCTCGGCGACCCAGAAACTGAACCAGCAACTGGTTCTGAGCACGGAGTGCAACATCCTCTATTTCCAATGGCGCCAAGCGCTCCACCGTCGCATGCAGCGACGCATTCGCCTGCTGCACGGCTAGGGGTCGCTCCGACAGAGCGCGGTAGTCCTCATGGTGAGGCAGCCGGCGCACGACGTGCTGATAATCGTCAAGAGCGTCCGCGCAGCGATATGCTACTTCACATGACGCACAGCGGAGTTCCGATCACGAAGGAATTCGTTTCAAGGGCTTGAAGAGCATCTTGAGTCCCCGAACGGCGGTCGATCCGGTCGCCACCACCCGCCACCGACTCATCTCGATGAGAAGGGTGACGTTCACTATCACGTGGAACGTCTTGTTGGACGACGTCGTCACCAGGTCAAACCCAATATCTGGTGAAATGGAGGGGATATCCTGACTCCGAAAACTCGTGGGAGTGTGATACGCCACTTCGCAAGATTTCCCAGGCGCCGTAGACGCGCTTAATAAGAAAGATCAGGACTCCCCGCGCTTTCCGGCAATAGCTAGGGAAGTAGCAGGGCCATGAGCTGAGCTTAGGGAAGTGACCCTGAGCTCTTGCGGTCGCAGACAAAAAGATCGCGAGAGCGTAAGGAGTTGACCCATACGTCACAGGGCGACAATCCGAAGGAAGTCAACGGCGTGCTTTGAGTTTGGCAAACTCAAACCGGAGGTGGCGCTCCACACCCTCGTCCACTTCCGTGTGGCTAAACTGTAAGTTATACAGTGAGGAAAGCTTCCAGTGCCGTTGAATACATCACTCAAAGAGCGCTTTGTCATCTGTAGCTTTTTGTCAGGGGCGAGCACTACAGGTATTGTCCGTATTGCGGGTTCACGAGAGCCACCTCGTTGCTCAAGTAGACGAGTGCGAAAAGCTTCCAGCGGAAATTTCAGTGGAACCAAGAAACAAGCTCGAAGACCTTTCCGTTCGGTAAGTTTATCATCCATATTGGCCGGGGGCCCGATGATGTGGAGGCGTAACGATCGAGTTACCACGTAGTTCGCTTCCACAGCGGGAATGCCTGTCGGAAGCCATATTCCACACGAGGGTCAATGACCGGCCGTGGATGGGCGCGCATAAGAGCCGCCTTACGGGAAGCTTCCATCTGCCGCTTCTGTGCCTCTTCGAGGTTATTGATGATGGCACAACGTCCCTCAGGTGATGAGAGGCCAGGAAACGGACATGGAGTCCGCAAGGCGCGAGCAGGGCTCGTCTCTCGCTCCATTCGGGAAAAGAAGTGTCAGATTCGTAGTCGACCACCTCCACATCCCCAATGAGGTCACTAGTCACTGATAGCGTGCGCGGAGCGCGACACTCGGGCTCATCGAGCCTAGGATTTACAATCCTCGATGCCGCGGACGCACTGTCCGACATTGCACCGCATGCGGGAGACGAAGTTGGGCTCTGCCCGTGTGCGCTGTCGGAACCAGCAAGACTTGGTGACTTGACGCAGGGCTCATTGGACACGGAAGTCGTTTCGTTCCAACGAACCAAATTGCATTGTCTAGCGGACACGCAGGCCTCGTTGAGGAATAATCGATTGGAACTGTAAATGTTATCAATCTTGATGGGGAAAGTGTAACGGGGTTACACATACCCTGATAACAGGGGTGTGTGTCACATCAGATGGGCATGGTGTGACCACATTCAAACAAGAATACGGTACGGGGCTGGTAGCCATCAGGAAAACATGTATTTTGATTTTACTATACATATTTAGGAGAATATATGCATTTGAAATTAGGCGGTTTTGCCGCAGATAAACATAAATAAAAATCAATTTTGGATTAAAACGGAAGAGTTAATTACCCTTTGGTTAGGGTTGTAGTTTCTTTTGAAGTAAGCGGATTGCGATCCGCTAAACTCGTACTTATTCTAAGTATAGAGCGAAAGCTCGGTGACCTAACTGACGCTTCCTCTAAGCGCAAAGCTACGACAGCCCCGCTGCAATTGACCAGCTGTATCGCTAGACAAACTGACGTCTGTCAAATTGAAATGTGTGTATTACCTGGCGTGTCCGCTAAAATAGGTACGAAAGAGGAAAGTTTGTTGTACAGTACCCACTTGGGGCCGAAATTAACGGAAATCTCGTACGCTTGCACAATACAGATTTCACGCACAGACGGGTCTACCACCACCATCTAAGTGCCAAACTGAGTGTTTTTAAGGTTCTAATTCTGGCTAGCTAGAAATCGCCCTGAATATATCTATTCATTACCTTTCACAATAAACCCATTATAATGCATAGTGTGAATCAAGCCTCTTCTTTACGACTAACTTATCACGTTATTTCATCGTATTACTTCAACCTGCTACTTTTGAGCTTTGTATGACGATATTGTCATGCGTAAGCAGGCACGTATCCCATTACAGCTGCTGGCTTTCTATAACTCCATGTGGAGGTAGAAGAGTGCGCGCGAGTGTCTGGGATTCGATAACTCGCGGCATCGTGTTCTTGCGATGCTGCTAAAATTTATATACCCATTATACTAATGTTAAACTCTCTAGCAAAATGCGTAGAAGACTTGACAAGAATTTTTCAGAAATGTGACAATCTACGTCTTGAAACAATAACGATGCGATAGAATTTTGACTGCGAAATATATTAATTAACGGCAAAAGTCGGGAATGCATCGTTAGTCTGCTTTTTACCTTCTTTGTCGACCTTAGTGTCCCAAACAGCTGGATTCGTTCATGCATTGCTTTGAATAAAAAAGGAACCGACACATCTCAGAATGAATCATTGCGACTCATATCTTTTACATTACGCTTTAATCCTGCGTCAAAACAGTTCCTAGGAATACAAATCAGGTCAACTAAGCATATAAACATTCATTCAATACGTAAACTTCCAACTCCATTGCATTTAAACACTTATCAAAGAAAAATTAGTGATGCAAACGACTCGGTCTTTCGCTACTTCAGTACTTGCTTGCGCTCTTTTGTCTGTTCCCCCGCGAGTGCTGGCCGATTATACGGTCAAGGTAGACGCTGCTACGACCATTCAGTCTTCGTGGGACGGCTGGGGTACGTCACTTTGTTGGTGGGCCAATCACTATGGAGAGCGCGTCGACATTGCTGATGCTCTATTTACTTTAAACAAGAGCGTGACAATTCAAGGCTCTTCTTCTGGACTGCCTGGTCTTGGCTTTAACATTGCTCGGTACAACATTGGAGGTTCAAGCAAAAACGTCGTTGATGACGATGGTAAAGAAGTCGCGATGAAACAGTCGAAGAATATGCAACCGTATAGGTTTATGGAGAGCTTTTGGATTGATTGGATGAGTGCAGATACTGCGTCGGCGAGCTGGAATTGGGATGCCGATCCTAGACAGCGTGCGATGTTGATGCTTGCCATCGAAAGGGGAGCTGACCAGCTCGAAGCGTTTTCGAATTCACCACCGTGGTGGATGAACCATAATCATGCAACTGCCGGTGGAGATAACGGAAAGAAGGACAATCTGACACCTCATAACTACGAAGAGTTTGCTCTGTACCTGGCCACAGTTGTAAATATGTTCAAGACGCGCTGGGGTGTAAACTTTGATTATGTTGAGCCATTCAATGAACCATCCGAATCGTGGTGGGAATTTCCTAGTAAGCAGGAAGGATGTCACTTTTCGTGGGCTACTCAAAAAAAGATATTAATTCTGCTTCGCAAGCAGCTGGATGCTCTGAATCTGCAAGATGTCGCGATCGCTACGCCTGATGAGAATTCGCCTGATGCAACCTTACACACACTTGAAGACATGGAGAAGACAGCTGGTATCGTCGAAACGTTTACAAAAATTAACACACACGGGTACCTCGGTCTGGATGCGTATCGTGGTGATAAGCGTAAGCCACTTAGAGACCTCACAAACAAGTTCAAAAAGACGTTATGGGACTCTGAACTGGCAGAGAACGATGGCTCTGGTCTCACCATGGCTGAGTCAATCGCTCTTGATATTAACGAGATGGGCGCAAAAGGCATTGTGTACTGGCAGGCGCTCGATAGCGGTGGCTGGGGCCTCATTGCTTCTAATCCGGGTGATGACTGGATGGGTGAAGCCAACCCGAAATACTACGTGATGGCGCAGTACACCCGTCACATCCGTCCTGGTATGCAGATCCTTGCCTCAGACGATGTGAAAACCGTCGTGGCTTTTGATGCTGACAAGAAATGTTTAGTACTCGTGACAGTGAATGTGGGCGACGCCCAGTCGATCACGTTTGACCTCGCAAGCTTTGGAGCAGTGACTGGCCCTGTCATGGAGTGGACCACTGAGACCAGCGGTACGGGTGCGCTTTACGTTGAAAGCACTTGCCCTATCGTGGGTAAATCGTTTACCGCCAACTTACCGGCAAAATCGGTCAGGACTTTCGAAGTCTCAATATCTACGCTTGTATCTTAAGAAGAGGAGTAACTGTTGCCTATTGTTTACCATAGTGATTTCTTTGTCAATGCGTTTAATCGCTAGGCTGTGTCATAAACTGTCTTTAGTTATCTGGTCATTTTTCGTGTCAACTGCTGCAATCGCAAACGAGCTTGTCGCTTCTTTAAGCACGTCCACGAAGAATTACACATGAAATATTGAAGCCTGATGATTGATTGTCTTGAAGAATCCGATTGCATTGTTTGAATTTGTTCTAGACATCTCTTGATTTTGTTCTCGTTGTCAAAGCATCCTAATGAGTTCTAATGATACTGCCCAATTGTCTTTTGTCTTAGGTCTACACTAACAGGTCAGTCAATGATTAATGATCTCAAGTCTATTAATTGCTGATTTGCAGTACTTCAGACAAGCAAATATCTAGCAGATAAGCTGTTAATCCCCAAATGACATGCGGACCACCCGTGAAGACTGGTGTAGCGTTACTATGGTGAATCCAATTGTCTTGATCCATCAAATCACGTAGTGACACAGTAAAAAGAGACTCGACTTCTGCTTCATTAATAGCAACAGTGCGATCGCTCATCTCGCCAATAAACCCTACAACGGGAGTGACAGCAATACCTGTTATCGAGGTGACACTAGACCAATCGCAGCGCAGCACACCAAGGACATCAACACTCTCGGGTCCCAGTCCGACCTCTTCACTTAGCTCACGTAAACATGTACCTTCGACGCTCGAGTCACTAGAGTCTACCATCCCACCAGGAAAACATACCTCGCCCTTGTGTTTGCCAACAGTGAGCGAGCGTAATGTAAAGAGTACGGACGGTTCGCCCTCAAATGTGCACAGTGGAACGACGACAGCGGCACGAGCTGAGTAAGCTTTGGTAATTTGCCGTGGTAGCCGGCTAAGTCGCTTGCGAATACGCTCAAGATGACGTTTATTGAATGCATTGGCAACTGGCGTTGGCTGTAGTGTGTTTCTATCGAGCTGAGGAAAATCTGCAAGTAAACACATACGATCCAATTAGTTATACATCAAGTAAGAATCAATAACACGACGAATCAGCGTACCGTGATACGGCTTAAGGACAGATTCTAAATCGTCCAATTTGCCTTCGCTTAGTAGCTCGGCACAAAGACGCAAGGTATACTCACGATCCTGATAAGCGGCAGCAAGTGCTGGCGCCGTGTAATTGTTCACTAAAAAACTTGCATCCATTCTTGGCTTTTCAAACTCACGCGAGAAAGAGCTCTTTTCGTTAGCTTCCAGCTCTTGGTGATTGTTTTTCTGATTTGTCCATTTCGATTCGATACTGTTTGCTTGAATGCTGCTGTGGTAGTCATCGTGATTATTCTGAGCAGATTTGGATTGCACTGCACGGCTCAACGGCATCTGAATACGTTTGCAGGGGCGCATAGCTGTCGTGGACACACGACGCAACCCATATAAGGAGTTCATACACGGTCGGACTATTATATTACAGATCTCAATTAATGTTCGTCGCATGGTAATTTTTCGACTGGAAGACAGATCATGCACAAAATAGCTTTTTTGTACGAGCTGTCAAACTTCATATTGTATTAAATGTCAGACACATTTCAGAAGTCAGTATTGTTTTTGCGTCTTTATTAAACAAACGTTGACGCTGTTGACAACAATGCTGAGATGTGCAGCATAATACGAAAATTAATTTGAGTATAAATGTGAGCGTTGCAAGCCGTCTGTTTATTGTGTTGCAGCATTGAAAATGGAAAAATTACCAAATATTCAGATACATCTTCAAGAGAGCGATATATTTTGTTAGCAATTCAACACATCTTAAAAGTGATGCAGAAAAAGTACTTGTTGATGAATGGGCTTACCGTGAAATTCGCCAGATTTTGCGTCAAGGAAAAAACAGATCTGTAAGACTGTGTGTGTGTAAATAACATTATCCAGAAGGAGCGCTCTATCTCAGAGTGATGACCGTTAGCCTAGTGGGAATCAATTTTAATATCAACCTCCTGAGCTTTGTTAAGATATGATTAGGAGCGACGCCCCTTTTTAGGAGTCGTGTAAGTCATGTCAAGCACGTGCTGTAGGGTTTTATTCATTACACTCTAATCCCTCTCTACCCGGCCCGGGGATTGAACACTGGACCTCTCGGTTCTGAAGTAAACAGCATACCACTGCACCACAGGATCGGTTCCTGAGCTTTGTTAAGCCATAAAAATCGTACAATAACGTACGATATGTTACTGGTAGAGGTACTGGAGATGTCAAATGCTGATAAAATATCCGTGGACGGCCTATATATTTAGCTAATCTATTTTAGTTTATATTCGATTATGAAGTAAATATGACGAACCATGCTATGCATATTTCACCAGGAAAACACACTTTCGGAAGTCCTTTGGGACGGTGGTACTGGTCAGTCTGCTATTGCCGTGATTTTTGACAGAGCTGCCTTCCTTCCCACTGAAGCCTTCCGGACACACTTGGCTACATCTGAAAACAGCTTTAGTAGGTCATAAACTCGAGCAATGTTCGCAAGTGTTCGACATGGATGCTCGTAGGCAACACCGGGTGTTAACTCGGCTATGGACGACTGTATCGATAAAATACGAATGCGACTATGCACAACGCTGTCTCGACAATTTCGGCCGATTGAGCGCCTATGATGCGTTCAGAAGTCATTGAGGCATGAACAGCCTTGCCTAGACCATCTTACTCGAGTACTCAATGACTTTCAGCTCTCATGAGTGTTTAATAATGCATATCGACTAGGTCATGAGAGCTGAGCAAGCCATCTTTCTTTGCCTCAAGTCCTATCAAAAATTGCTATTTGAACGAAAGCAGTGGCTATATTACGCAATTTTTACGGGCGAACAATCTGTCATTATATGTTGGCCTTACTGTTGCAAAATCTTAGTGAAAACTCACATTTTATTTTGCGCTATGAAATGGTCTATGACGTTTGATTCGTTCCGTTGGGTAAGGACATGTAACGCAATCTTTATTGGTCTAAAATGGGCCAATCTCGTGGCAACACTCGGGGTAGGCCTTTTGTACTAACCAAAAGGATTCCTAAGATAGCTGCCCCTTTCGCGCACTCAGTGCTGTGCAAGTATCCTATATGTCGAGCACATTCATCATAAACGATGAGCTCGTCTCATCCTTCAACACTTTAATATGAACTCGGTGGGGTCATCTAATACTTCCTTACATTTTCTGAGGTGATAATCGAAAATAGTGACGTTTGCGCCAGGAGTAGTGGAGGGTGGCTTGAATCTTTTTAGGATGGCTGACTAATTTCTATTTATTTGATTGACAGTTGGGCCAGGTCCTTCTACGCGCGACTTGCCATTATCTGCCTCCACATAATTTTAGGGGACTGGTTGTAATGATGTTACACGAACAGGTGTGTGTGTGCTTGTCACACAAGATGTGCATAATGTGACCACACACCCAAACCAGAATACGGGACGGGGCTAGGTAGCCAGTAGTTATGGATGTTTTTAGATTTTACTATATATATTTAGTATATTTAGGAAAATTTAAATTTTTAACATTAGGATAAAAAATTTAATAAAAATCATTTCTGATTTTGAACAGAAGTGTTCGTTAAGACTTTTAAGCACTTTTAGAGGCAGCCGCTGCACTAGTACTTGGTTCTTGTATTAAACGAAAGGTCGGTGACCTAAAGACGCTTCCTCAAGCGCAAAGCTACGGAAGCCCCTCTGCACTTGGTAGCACTTCTAGTCAATCTTCACCTTAGTCGTTTCGACTGATCCTCTGTGAGGATGTAGGAATTTTCCTCATTACCACAGGGCATGCAGGACGGGCTTAATAAGCTGATGTCCTTGCTTGACCCAAAGGGCGTGCAACACCTCGCGGCGCAAGGCCCCGAGGCAATCGGCGCGAGTCTAGAGGCGTTTTCGAGTCACGAAAACGCGCTGCTAGAGCACCAGCAGAAGATGTCTGCATCGTTTGCGTCGATGACGCCACCGTCGGTGACGGATGACTTCCCCCGACTTAAGCCACTCATGGTGAGCGTTAAGGTCTTTGAAGGGAAGGATGGAGAGAATCTCCTGCTTTAGGTGAGAGAGTTCGAGATGGACATCGCATCCACCATGCTCCAGACCGAGCAACAGCGCGTGGCGCTAGCCATCTTAAAGCTCGGAGGTCGAGCGCGAGAATGGGCACTGACACGCGGCACTTCGGTCGGAGCTGAAATTGCAGCTCTCACGAGTGTTCTCGCCGCCTAATGGATGGATGACAGCAATTCCTCTCCCGGAAGCGGTCACAGTGACCGTGTTTATGGATGGCCTCCGCACTGGCGTGGCCAGAATGAAAATCTTCCGTGTGCATCTGTCCTCATTTAAAGAGGCGGTCAATGTGGCATTGAATGCCGAGTTTAAGACAAGTCGGCACGACTTGTTGGAAGGCACACTCTAACAGCTCGACGAGCGGGCCTATGCCCATGGATCTCAGCTATGCTGAGGACGAGGGAGCAGATTTCCAAGCTACCGGGCAGCATACACACATTCGACGGTGGTTTGTCTGTGGATGCACCTGTCACCTTCGGAACGATTGTTCCTGCGCAAGGCGCGTCAAGGTTCTTCAAACCTCGCCCCGACGTCTACCAGTCTGGTTCGTCGCATGGAATCGACACCCCTCAGTAGCCGCGGGGCGCCCTACTGGGGAAGAAATGAGGTCTGTTGAGCCTCAGGGAGGCATAGGTCAACAGGGCCCAGCCCCGAAGAGCTCCGTGCTCTTAAACACGGAATGTGTGTGCAAGCTGGGCTTGCTGGTCGTGGAGGCGACCGTAAGGGCTTCGAGAAGCCATGGAGGAACCTCATTGATTCCGCGGGCAATTATGCTCGACGCTCCACGATAGAGGGAAGTCAGCTGTATGTTGGGGCGCTGAAAGCGCGGTTGGGTGACATCATCACTCTTCGCTTATCGACGGGGACGCGTGTCACGGTCCCGAAGGTCCCTGTGGACCTCGGAGTCAAGTTTCTTGACTTTGATTGCGTGGAACGCTGTCCAGTGTTAGACCTGGATGCAAGGTATGACCTCATCCTAGGAATGGCATGGTTGAAACACCATAAGCATGGATTGATTGAAGGTCAAAGAACTTGGGCGCTACGCGCACGTCTCCTGGTGGAGCTTTGGCGAGTCATGAGCTCACCCCTGCTATGAGACAAAATTGCTATTGGCGAGAGCACTAGACCAAGACGGTCAACGTCCTGGACATTGGGATGTCCGAGTTGGTAGACATCAACAATGTATCGAACAGGAGTCCCGAGCGTGGCCCGCGGGCTGATCGTGGAGCGGGACGTAAACCACTGAGCGTTACTTAATGTGGAGCAGTCGCTGCATGTCATGCGTGACATGGTCGGCCAAGAGCCGAGGCACCGAGAACGAGGCTCCCGTGATGCACATGAAGTGGCACGTAAACCACTGAGCGTTACTCGAGTATCGAAGCAGTCGCTACATGTCATGCATGACACGGTCGACCGAGGGCCGAGGCATCGAGGGCGAGGCCCCGTGATGCACGTGAAGTGGCACGTAAACCACCGAGCACTGCTCTCGTTGCGAAGCAGTTGCTGTATGCCATTGATGGCGGGGTCGGACAGAGTCTGAAGCAGCTTGGACACGGCCCTTCAGATGGGCGTGGCGTGGCACACGCTATCCACTGGACGAAGACTGCGGGGTTAACAGCTCTTCGTCGGATGTTGTGAATCCGAGGTAGCTTGGACCCGGTCTTTCAGATGCGCGTGGAGCGGCACGCTATCCATTGGACGAAGACTGCTGGGTAAGCAGCTCTTCGTCGGATGTTGTAGATAATATTGGAGCTTCAAAGGAGCGGACGGTGAGGATGACACCGGACGCCGCATAGTGCGTGTTTACCCTGGTCTCACCGAGACATAGAACCTCTGTACAAAGGCGACGGCGACGCCGTATGCTGGCTGCAAGACGCCGGGCGTCGACCCTGATCCAGGGTGTGTCTACCGTTAGACGACGGTGCACAGCTATACACCCTCGTTAACGGTTTGACGGGGGAGGAAGACGGCGACGTCCACCTCGGGGCTATGCCTGCCGTTGATGCTCTTCTTGAGCTGGACAAAATGTCCCTTGAAGAGTTCGGCAGTGCCTTGAAGG
>NW_020187243.1:61344-63434 GCF_900000015.1 Plasmopara halstedii
TTTCAAGACGTCGCCTCCAAAGACCTGCCTTCAGTCCTACCCCCGGACCGAGGTATGTGTCATGAGATCGACCTGGTTCCGGGAACCAAATACTGCGTAACCCGCCAATGGCCCTTGCCCAAGGAGCAGTGCGACGTCATTGACGTCTTTTTCCGTACGAAGCACGACGCAGGGATGGTACATGAGAGCAAGTCTCCCCATTCGACACCCACGTTCTGTATTCGGAAGCCGAACGGCAAGTGGCGTATCGTTCATGCTTTCAATAAGCTCAACGCTGCCACCATTCCAGCACAGAAGCCGATTCCTAGGAATGATGTTCTTCATATCAACATGGTGGGATGTACGAAGTACAGTACACTCGACTTGGTCGATGGGTATTACCAATTGCTCATGAGAGCGAGTGATATTCTGCTAAAAAGCGATGATCACACCGTGCGGCGTGCTCTAGGAGTGGCTGATGATGCCTCAAGGGCTGTCAAATGCACGAGCAACATTTAATCGTCTTGTGACGCAGATTCTAGGCCCCACATGGCGTATGCACAGACATACATTGACAACATTTTTGTTCATAGTCGTGCGGAGCACAGGAGGACGGATGAGGAAAACCACATCGTCCATTTAAGAGCGGTGCTCGAGTGCATGCGCACGAACAAACTATACGTCAATGCAGACAAGTGCATCTTTGGCGCAGAAAATATTACCTTTTGAGAGTGCTTCATCTGGAAGCGTGGCCTTCGAGTGGATCCCGCTAAGGTCAAGGCCATTGTAGACTGGCCGGTTCCACTGAACGAGAAAAACTTGCGTAAGTGGCTTGATCTCGTCAATAACTTGCACAAGTATTACGCAGAAATGGCCTGGCCGTTATCCAATATCATTAAATAAGATGCGGAATGGTGTTGGAACACCGATCATCAGCAGGCTTTTGACGGCGTCAAAGACAGCCTCCTGCATGCACCAATACTGGCGCTGCCAGACTCTGATCGTCTTTTCAGCGTCGTCTGTGACGCTTCGGACTTTGCCATCGGCTGTGCACTGCTGCAAGCAGACGCCGAGGGATGAGATCGGGCGATCGCGTTCGAATCTCGACCAGCCTTGAGTTGATATTGATAGCAGTCAAAGCTGGCCATCTCTTTAAAACGCAAGAACAATTCGCCACGAGTTAAAAATATGCGAAGCAACTTTAAGACCATCGAATCTCTTTTTTTCTCCTGAAATTGTTAAATATCGGTCTGACTCCCATACCAATTCTTTACTAGTTTGAAAGTTATCTTAGGATTTAGCTCCACTGCCTTCTGATACAGAGCTGGAGCTCCGATAACACTGGTTTTCGTTCATAGTAGAGATTCTTTAGTAGCGCGTCCATGACCTATATCTAGATTAAAAAAGCCTCAGTGGTTACCTGATTAAGTATCAAGGGCTTTAGTCGTGATACCATCATCAATTACTCGACGTTTGTCGTAGTAGTAGTTGAGCGCTGTTTTGTTTTGTATGTAGGTGATAATAGACTTAGTTTCTTTCGATAGTCTGAACCCCTTGTTTGTACCTTGTAGCGTGTTACGATCCCGTACGACAGTCTCAAACCCATCAGGATTAAGAACACCATCGTTTTGACCACTTCCCTGTTGAATACTCTTCGCTGAAACCTTTACCTTGTGAAATTTGTCGGGTAGATTCTAAATATTGTCTCTACTTGATAGCGAGACCATAACATCATCTGAGCATTCATCTTTGAACAAACCAGGCACACGACGATCAAACTTAGCTACCTCAGCGTTGTAGTCGCGTGGGAACCAAACATATTTGTGCTTCTTTAAAGTGGGTTCGTAGCTCCTTCATACAGTCTTGAAAAGGATTATCACATCTGAAAGAGATATAAGGGGAATCAGTGTCTATCTCCTGATACTGGAAGTCAGAGCGATCGAAGCAGAAATTTATGCAGTCATAGTTAAACTACAGCATGCGTAGATTAGCAAGCTGATAGATAGCAATCGACAAATGGATTGGGTTCTTATCTCTGAATCGACACTTTTCCATCGTGATCTCACACGCATCATTAAGCTCCGCGAGACCATGGAACGTAAAGTGTTCGA
>NW_020187243.1:63444-63823 GCF_900000015.1 Plasmopara halstedii
TAGAGGAGATTCCCTATTTTGGGTGCTTCATTGGGAAGCGTGGCCTTCGTACGGATCCCGCTTAGGTCAAGGCCATTGTAGACTGGCGGTTCCAAAAAACCAGAAAGACTTGCGTAAGTGGCTTGGCCTCGCCAACTACTTGCACAAGTACAGCGTAAATTACGCAGAAATGGCCCGGCCATTATCAATCTCCTTTGAAATGGGAACACCGAGCATCAGGAGGCTTTTGACGGGGTCAAAGACAGTCTCCTGCGTGCACCAATACTAGCACTACCAGATCCCGATTGTTCTTTCAGTGTCGTCTGTGACGTTTCGGACATCGCCATCGGCTGTACACTGCTGCAAGCAGACGCCGAGGGGCGAGATCGGGTGATCGCGT
>NW_020187243.1:63891-64249 GCF_900000015.1 Plasmopara halstedii
TAAAATCATCCGATTGATACGGCGACAGCAGTTAACGCACTCAGACGCTCCCAAATTGTCAGCAGCTGAGATATCAAATCACATGCGTTTCTAGCACTTCCAGACGTGCTACAGCGTATGTGATCAAACCAGACGCATTCGTTTTATGCGGCGGCAGCATTTAACACACTCGAACGTTCGTCACATTGTCACCAGCCGTGATATCCAACCACATGCGTTCCTAGCACTTCCAGTCGTGCTGCAGCGTATGTGATTAAACCAGAGCATTTAATCGATGCGGCGGCAACGGTCAACACACTTGAACGTTCGTCACATTGCCACCAGCCGAGATATCAAATCACATACGCTCCTAGCACTT
>NW_020187243.1:64259-64982 GCF_900000015.1 Plasmopara halstedii
CCTTGCTCGTCTTTGCCGCGATGATCTTGTCGTCGACGCAAAGACATACGTATATCAAATTGCCCTTGCACTCCTTGACGTACACGCACTGGTCTGCCCCGCAGCTCTTAAAGCCAAGCTTCGTAATGACGCGATGGGTCGTCTTGTTCCATGCGCTCACCGCTTGCTTCAATCCGTAGATCGCCTTGTCGAGTTTGCACATGTAACACCGGCATCTTCAATGCCATACGGCACCTCCATATACATGCGTTCCTTGAGATCGCTGTTGAGGAATGCCGTGTTCGTATCCAACTGATCCGTCAGGTACTTCTCTTTAACTGTAGCCGCCAACACCACACGAATCGAGTTCAAGTTGGCCACCGGTGAGTAGGATTCGAAGAAGTCTACGCCGAACTTTTGCTTGAACACCTTCGCCACGAGCCGAGCCTTGTACCGAACCACTTGCCCATTCTCGTTCCGCTTCTTGGCGAACACCCATCTGCACCCAATAGGTCGTATATTCGCCGACCTCAGTACCAGTGTCCATGATCCATTCTGTTCATGCGCTCACAGCTCTGCCTTCATCGCCTTCACCCACTCCTCCGCGTCGTTACCATACATGGCTTGCTGATACGTCGTTGGTGCATCGTTAGCCTCGCCGGCACGAGCAGCATATGCCAGCACTACCTCAGCGAGCAGTCCGTCTTCATCAATGCGCGGTCGCTTGGGCGATGGTGGCCAGAA
>NW_020187243.1:66803-67012 GCF_900000015.1 Plasmopara halstedii
TGTTCCGATGGTGACGGGTGTCTCCACAGACAAGACACCGTCGTGTGTTTGCATGCTTTCCGACAGCTCGGGGCTCTGCTCCCTCGTCCTCAGCATAGCTGAGATCCATGGACATTGGCCCGCTCGACGAGCTGTTGGAGTGTGCATTTCAACCAAGTCGTGCCGACTTGAAACTGAACTCGGCATTCAATAACACATTCACCGCCGCT
>NW_020187243.1:71355-71467 GCF_900000015.1 Plasmopara halstedii
TAACGTTCGTCACATTGCCACCAGCCGAGATATCCAATCACATGCGTTCCTACCACTTCCAGACGTGCTGCAGCGTATGTGATAAAACAAGAAGCATTCGTTTTATGCGGAG
>NW_020187243.1:71735-71836 GCF_900000015.1 Plasmopara halstedii
ACAGGGTGTCTCTTAGCACCCGGTCGACTCGCTCAGTCTGACTGTCCGTCTGCGGATGGTCTGCGGTTGACATGAGCAGCCTCGTTCCTATCAAAGGGAAC
>NW_020187243.1:71846-71962 GCF_900000015.1 Plasmopara halstedii
ACACGACGAGCACGAGGACAAGGACGTCCATTCGGAGCCCGGTGATCACACTGAACCAAGTGATCACCAACCTGGGACGCCGGAGCGTCCCCGGAGCCCTGTCGGCGACGACAGGA
>NW_020187243.1:72086-72174 GCF_900000015.1 Plasmopara halstedii
AGACAAGGCCTTTGGCCGCATTCGGGACCATGAGTATTCACTCTCGCGTCCGTCGCGGGTGGAGTCGCGCCCATACGCTGCGTACTCC
>NW_020187243.1:77035-77136 GCF_900000015.1 Plasmopara halstedii
TATAGAGTCCGCAGAGTAAAGCCCAACGTCCGGTCGGCGAAGATGGCTTGGGATGAGTGGGTGCGTTGCGCTGCCTCCACCAGACGCCATCACTTATCCCT
>NW_020187243.1:78285-78424 GCF_900000015.1 Plasmopara halstedii
TATGAGTCAAGTTCAGACTTAATCGCAATAGTCCATAGGTCTTTATCCTTAATCTTCATTGCTTGATTGTAGGTTCTAGGTTCGTTCGTCACTAGGTTAGCAGTCTCTTCATTGCTCTTTTTCTTCGAAGTTTGTCTTG
>NW_020187243.1:79350-79414 GCF_900000015.1 Plasmopara halstedii
AAACTTCACTGTGAGCACTTTGTGCCTTTTAATCACGTCTGTTACATCTCGTCCACTGCCGGTG
>NW_020187243.1:79424-80228 GCF_900000015.1 Plasmopara halstedii
TGGATGCCTGGGTGCGACGCCTCCAGGAACCAGAATCGCGACCCCAGTCGAAACTGCAAGTCTTCGAAGACAGGATACAGGATCGCGCGCAAATGCTTGCCGAAGATGACAAACGACGTGATCTGCGCTTCGTTATCTCGCTGCGAGTGATTCATCATTGGATGTGGCTTCATCGGTGGCTTGGGTATCCACACAGCACGGAGAAGTGCAGATCATGGGATATTCGGAAGCAAGCACGTCTTCACCCCACTTGTGCAGCCCAAGTGGGGGAGCAGACGCATTCGCTCGCTATTTGACGGTGATAGCACAAGTTGTGACGCGCCAAGTCGAGTCACGATCTGTGTTCCTTCCTTATACAGCATCCGCAGTCACTTTGCCTGCAGACCAGGCGTCAACCTCGCGAGAGTGTAGTCGATATGTCGTTCCACAAAGTCTTGCTGGATCGGCCACGCGCTGGCTCCGCGCATAAAGTCTGCAAGCGATCTCAGCCCGAAGACTCTGGACACATGTAGCCGTAAACTTCGTTGTGGTTCAGGCACCATGCCGATACATCGACGGTGTGCTGCACTGGTGTGCGTCCGTGGAGTCTGCTCGAAGTGCAGTTCAGCGTCCGAGTGGAACCAGATCGGCTGTCGGAGTCCGTACGCTGCACGCTCGTCCTGTGAAAGGTCATGCCACGTAATATCCCAAAGAATCTTGTACCACCCGACCCAAGTCGCTCGCCACCACGTCGACGTCAGGCTCCGCTTGAGCAAGTCGCCGTGTCGGAGCGGCGAGATCGTGAGGAGGTCGAGTGCGTTGCAT
>NW_020187243.1:80238-80389 GCF_900000015.1 Plasmopara halstedii
CAACTGATGCCTATTTCTCTTGTATTGAATAACCATGATGAGTTGCCGATTAAGAGTTGACTGGATCCTAAATCCAATATCCACTCAATCACATCTTCATCTTGAATTCCGTCACGACCTTCTGACCATCCATCATCAAGTAGTGAAAGTG
>NW_020187243.1:80650-80923 GCF_900000015.1 Plasmopara halstedii
TACGAGCGATTTCATCGTAGGACATATGGTGATCTCGTGCTCCCAGAGCTGAACCACGTGATACAGGCATGTGAGCTTGGCATTGTCTCTTGATGCGTTCAAGCATGACGCTCCTAAATACTTCTGCCGAAGCGCTACTAAGTACGGAAGGCTGCTGATGACGCTGTCCGTTATCAAACCTAAATGATGCTATTACTATCCTCACATCTTGTACATCCTCCTTCATCTGAAGCATCATCTCCCGCATTTCACGCAATACTTCTGCTGGAGTGA
>NW_020187243.1:80933-83266 GCF_900000015.1 Plasmopara halstedii
GACGAATACCACGACACCCGTGTTGCCCGCCAAATCTTTTGGCAGGCCAATTCCAAAGTCCAAACTCATAGACTGCCAGCACCCAGTGGGTACCGGTAAGCTGGCCAGCGGCGCAGTCTCATTTGGAGCGGGTTTCACCCGTTGACACGTCTCACACAAGCACACATAGGTCCTCGTCCATTCGTAAAACTTAAGCCACCAATAGTAATGATTAACAGAGTTGTACGTTTTCTCAAGACTGAGATGACCACTTAGTGGCGTGTCGTGAGCCTCATAGAAGATGCAGTATTTCAAAAACCCCTTCATGAGGAACCACAATTCGTGGTGTATCCGTTGAATCGGTGCTATAATATAGCAAGCCGTTATATCGGTGCAATCGTGCACACAATCTTGATGACAATTTCTTGTCCGAGTTCTCAAACTCCTTGCTCCGTAGAGCCCGTAGCAACGCTACACACATCTCATCACCCGCATACGCGGTGCGGATCAAATCCGTCACAGACGACGTTACAGTTGTAACATGAGCAAGGTCATAGTCTGGTCTGCGTGACAACGCATCAGCCAAAGCATTCTGCTTTCCCGGCTTATACTTCACCTCGAAGATATATCCCGCAAGAAGGATAGCCATCCAGCCATCCTCTGCGAGAGGTGTGGCGGCTGAGTCGCAGTGCGTAATGACGCATGATCTGTGTAGATCACAAACGGCGTGGAGCCGGGCAGGTGGACCCTGAACTTGACAAGTGCATACTTCATCGCAAGTAGCTCGTTGTCATGAACCGGGTAGTTCTTCTCTGCAGCTTTGAGTTGTCGAGATTCGAACGCGATCACCCGATTTCGCCCCTCGGCGGCTGCTTACAGCAGTGCAGAGCCGATAGCGATGTTCGAAACATCACAGACGACGCTGGAAGAACGATCAGGGTCTGTCAGCGCCAGTATTGGTGCATGCAAGAGGCCCCGTCAATAGCTTCCTGATGTTCAGCGTTCCAACACCATTCTACTTCTTTTTTCAGGAGATTGGATAATGACCGGGCCATTTCTGCGTAATTTACGCTGTACTTGTGCAAGTAATTGGCAAGACCAAGCCACTTACGCAAGTCCTTTTGGTGCTTAGGAATCGGTCGATCTATAATGGCCTTAACCTTAGCAGGATCCGCTCGAAGGCCACGCTTCCCAATAAAGCACCCTAAAAAGGAAATCTCTTCTGCGCCAAAGATGCACTTTTCTGCTTTGGCGTACAGTTTGTTCGTGCGCATGCACTCGAGCACCGCTCTTAAAATGACGATGTGGTTCTCCTCATCTGTCCTTTCGTGCTCTGCACGACTATGACCGAAGATGTCGTTAAAATATGTCTGTGCATACGCCCTGTGGGCCTGAACAACTGCGGCACAAGACGATTAAATGTTGCTGGTGCATTTGACAGCCCTTGGGGAATCACTAGCCACTCCCAGAGCATGCCGCTCGGAGTGCTCGCCATTGTTAGCGGCATTTTGCTCGCTTTCATGAGCATTTGGTCATATTCATCGACCAAGTCGAGTGCACTGTAACTTCGTACATCCCACCATGTGTTCTGAAGAACATTCTTTCTAAGAATCGGCGTCTGTGCCGGTATGGTGGCAGCGTTGAGCTTATTGTAAGCATGAATGGTACGCCACTTGCCGTTCGGCTTCCAAACGCAAAACATGGTGTCGAATGGGGAGACTTGCTCTCACGTACCATTCATGCGTCGTGCTTCGCACGGAGAAAGGCGTCAATAAAGTCGCACTGCTCCTTGGGCAGGGGCCATTCGCGTGTAACGCAGTATTTGGTTCCCGGAACCAGGTCAATCTCATGACGCACACCTCGGTCTGGAGGTAGGACCGAAGGCGGGTCTTTGGAGGCGACGTCTTGAAATTCCTTACCAAAAGGATAGTACGGATCCAAGGGATCCCGTTGGATCGACGATCGACTTCGTGCGTTCAGCACTCACTTGGCGTTTTCCAAGACATCTTCATCCAGAAGCGATGACGAGTTTATCTCCTCGTCTGATCGTACAATGACCACTTCTGCCAAATCGCCTGTCTTCAAGGCACTGCCGAACTCTTCAAGAGACATCTCGTACAGCTCAAGAAGAGCATCTACTGCAGGCATAACCTCGAGGCGGACGTCGCCATCTTCCTCCCCCGTCATACCGTTGACGAGGGTGTATAATTGTGCACCGTCATTTACAGTAGACACATCCTGGATTAGGGTCGACGCCCGGCGTCTGCAGCCAGCATACGGCGTCGCCGTCGCCTCTGTGCAGAGGTCCTATGTCTCGGTGAGACCAGGGTGAACACGCACTCCGCGTCGTCCGG
>NW_020187243.1:83276-90251 GCF_900000015.1 Plasmopara halstedii
CGATGATAATGGTGCGTCCGCTCCAAGTCGAGCGCCTTGTTGGTCGACGTCGTCGACGGGGGTTTAACCCTATATCTTGTGAAGTGGCGGGGATACCCAAACTCTAAGAACTCGTGAGAGTTTGAGGTGCCACTTCGGCAAGATTGCCCGGACGTCGTGGACGCTTATGATTGGAAGGATCATGACGCTTCGAGTCGTCGCGCTTCTCGGCAGTAGCCCGGGAAGTGGAGGGCCATGAGCTGGGCTTGAGCTATGGCTTTGAGCTGCTGTGGTCGTAGACTCACCCGTGTGAGAAGCTACAGAGCTCGCGGGAGCGTTATGGATTGTTATATATGTCGCTGGACGACAATACGCAGGAAGTTGGCGTTGTGCCTTGAGTTTGGCAAATTCAAATCTAAGATGGCGCTCAACGCGCACGTCCACCCCCTTGTGGCGTCGCTGTAAGGTAGACAGCGAAGAATGTTTTTGGTGCCGCTGCACTCATCGCTCAGAGAGCTCATCATCATCTGCAGCGGCTTCGCCAGGGGCAAGCATCCCAGGGATGGTCTGCATTGCGGGTACAGGAGCGCCCCCTTTTGAGCTCGAAGTCGAGGGCGGTACCGATCCATTGGGATCTCTTGTGGTACCAATAAGCAAGTTCGGAGTGCTTTCCGCTGATCAAGCTCAGCTTGTGTAGTGGCCGGGGGCCCGACTACGTAGACGCCCAACGATCGAGTAATTGCGTCTTTCGCTTCAGTAGCGGGATCCATCGAGCGGAAGCTGAATCCACACGAGAGTTTAGGCCGAACGTGGATACGAGCGCATGAGAGCCGCCCTGCGAACAGTCTTCAATTGCTGCCCCTGTGCCTCATCGAGGCAATTGGTAATAATACCACTTCCCCCGGAAGCTGAGAGGTCGGGGAACGGACACGGTGTCCGCAAGATTTGAGCTGGGCTCATGTCGCTCCTCATTTTCCTTGTCATCCCATGCTGGAAAGGAGTATCCGACTCGTAGTCGACTTCTCTTAACTCCTCGACGAGGAAATCCGTCGCCCAGGGCGGGTGCGGTGTGTTGCGCTCGATTACCGAGGGCTTCGGATGTTCATCCCGTGAAGCTGGAAACGTACTGTCCGGAGCCCGCGGGCGCCCTCGGAGCCAGCTAGGCTGGAGGTATTTTCGTGTCATAGACACAATGCTCATTAAGCAGAGAATGAGTAAGGATGATCCTAGGGACGTAATAGTGTCTCAGACACGAGAGCCTCGTATGAGGCGACGGTTAAATGCGAATTGTTAGTATTCACAATTGTAATGGGGGAGAGTGTACCGGATAACATGTACCCTTAAATGAAAGGGTGGGTCACACAAGATGGTGTGACCGTACAAGGGTGTGGATTGTACATGTTGGTGTAATTACACAATGGTATGGCTACACCGTAACAAGAAGGCGGGACTGACAGTAGTCGTACATATTACTTCGGTATTACTATATTAATCAAGAAAACCTAAGGTTTTAGATATAGGCGTCTCTACCGCAAATACAACAGTTAAATACATTTTTAATTTTGAACGGAAGAGCGTCTTTGCCTTACTTAAGATTTTTGAGTACTCTTGAACGTAGCGGAATGCGATCCACTACACTCGTACTAGTTCTTTACAAAAACCAAGTATGCGTTAGCGGATCGCAATCCGCTTACTCCAAGAGTAATTATTGCCTTCCCAAGGCTAATTGACTCTTCGGTTAGTTTAAAAACTGATTTTTATTTATTTTTTATCCTAATTTTAAAAGTTTAGATTTTCCTAAATATACTAAATATATATAGTACAATCTGAATACATCATAACTACTGGCTACCTATATTCTTGTTTGGGTGTGGTTACACCATGCATATCTCGTGTGATACCCCCCCTGTTATCAGGGTTCGTGTAACCCCGTTACACCCGGTGCATATTTACTATCTACCACTAGAAAGTTCTGCATGATGCATTGCATGGACAAGTATCCCATACCCCATTTACCACTCATACAAGGAGACCCATCACCTAACCAGCATCGAGTTCGAGTCATGATACCACATCTTAAGACTTTACCTTAGCTTCACTAGATAGTTCGAAGGAAAATAGTATCTCAAGTGAGATATTTAGAGTTTTTTTTTCTTCAAAATGGTGTACCACACATATTGTTTTATGTAATCCTTTGTGCATCATATCAATGGCTACGTCTCGTTTAGGCTTATCATGTGCGTGGCACCTGCAGCAAGCGTTACGTCGCTCTTTGCAGTCTTCTCTACCTTCTGTCAATATATCTGCCTTACCAGCCACAGCACTAGGAGTGCAACGCTCAGCACAATCCGGAGTAGATTACCAGACGAGCGTGGCACTACAGCTAGGAAGCCGTAAAAAGAAGAGCAAGATATGTGTTCCCGATACAGACTTCCCGGCACCTGAAGAGCTTGCTAATAGTATCGTGAACAATTTGTCTCTATCTATAGAAGAACAGTGTCCTCTACTTAAAAACGTATTTGTCACCAAAGGCGGATTTGTAAACCTTGTGCTACATGACGAATGGGTGGCGCGTCAGGCTGTGCATATGGCTATCAAAGGCATTCTTCCTGTTAATCTTCCATCAAACGAACAAAAAAACATTTTAGTAGATTTTGCTGCTCCAAACATGGGCAAGAAGCTGCACGTTGGTCATCTGCGCTCGTCTGTACTGGGCGACACGATTTGCAATCTACTGGAATTTCGTGGTCATCGTGTGGCAAGAATAAGTCACACAGGAGACGTCGGATCTGCCCTTGCAACACTCATTGTCGAACTAATGGAACAACAAGTGACATTGGAGACATTAACAGATGCAGAATTGGGCAAGTACTATGAAATGGGCAAACGTAGACTTATATTGGACACAGCTTTTAAACTCAAGGTTGATCATGTTGTCCTTCAACTGCAACTACTTGGGACGGACTCTGAAGTGGATATAAATATTGAAAAGACGTGGATACGTGCGTGTCAAGTGAGTCGAGAAGCTTATCAGCGCATCTTTGATCGCCTTGGAGTAACTGTGTATGAACGTGGCGAGTCCACATATATGACATTGGTACCTAAAGTTATAAAATTAATGGAAAGTAATGGCTTAGCAGTGGCATCTCAGGGTGCCTTAGGTATCTTTCTAGACGGTCCAGATAAGCCGCCGATGCTCATTCGAAAGAGTGACGGTGGCTTTTTGTACGCTACAGTGGATCTTACCTGTCTCTACTCTCGCATTCATGGCTTTCCAGGCGTGGATAAAACTTTGTACGATGAAATTATATACGTGACGGATCAGAGTCAACAACTTCACTTTAAACATTTATTTGCCACAGCTAAACAAGCCGGATGGACAAAACGACATGGTAAAGATGATGTCAAATTGACCCATGCCGCGTTTGGCTTGGTGCTTGGGAATGATGGGACTAAACTCAGTTCTCGTAATGGAGCGTTTGATTATTTAGAAGATTTGCTTAATGGCGCAGCTGCAGAGTGTTCGCGGCAGTCTTTAGCTTCTGCAACTACAGGGGCCGTTTCTAAAGCACTTAGTTTAACTCAAGAACAGATAGATACTCAAAACCGTTTGTTGGGAGATGCTGCAGTGCGCTACTTTGAGTTGGCGCAACAGCGCGAGCGAAATTACAAGTTCATTTTAGATAATGTATTGAACCTGAAAGGCAATACAGGCGTGTATCTCATGTACGCATCTGCGAGACTACATGGAATTCTACGGAAAGCTAGTGGATCAACAGCCATTCAGACATCGTGGGACTCATTTTTGGGGTTCTCAGATGACGCTTTAGCAGCTCAAAATTTGCTAGCGGTGGCGTCAATTGATTGGCATCCGTCAGAGCGAGCATTGGCTTTGCTGCTTTCCCAATTCGATGATGAAGTGGCGGCTACACTGTCACAATTGTACCCTCACTACTTGTGCGAATACTTGTTTCGTGTGGCTAGCCAATTTCACAGTTTTTATGAGAGTTGCCGGGTACTTCAAAATTCTCGTCAAGACAGTCGACTTTTACTCTGCGCTATTACTGATGCAGTGTTACGACGCGGTTTACAGCTAGTTGGAGTTGCACCTGTGGATCGCATGTGAGGAGGTAAATGACAGTCGTTCGGTGCATTATAAGAGACAAGACCATCATACGTATATGACGTATATGATTATATCGTGGACAAGATTAAATGAAAGATGATGGCGTTAAATGTTATAATTGATGGATCGTATCAATTTCAATGTATTCTGATGTTCCGCGTCGACTCAAAATATCGGGAATACGGTCGTCCTGAACGAAACGGAATTTAAGCGTTACATTGGTGTGTATGACGTGTTAATTCACTTTTATACGCATCGCACCATATTCTCATGACTTGTACATAGTCACTTGATCGCAAACTGAAACGATCCGGCTGAAGATTTGAGACGATACATATAATAAAGAGCAAACGATTCCAATTTTCTTTCAAAGTGGAACCTTCATATTACTTCTTAGTCTCTTTCCAACGACATCGTCAAAATAATGTTGGCTGATAACAAAACCACTCTCTCTCCGGACGAAGTGAAGCCTAATTTACCAGCAGATCATCCTGACAAGGAAGTCACATCAGTATCGCAAGATGCACAAAAGGAAGACCAAATTACAGGCGTTGCAACTCGAAATCTTCCTCGTCATTTCTCGTGTGCCGCAGTTGTTCAACCCAAATGGATCCTTTACACAAGTGTAATGCTCGGGGTGACAATTTCAATGCAGTATGGATGGTATACGTCTCAGCTCAACTATGCCAAATTTCACAATGAAACTCAATGCAATGCTCGTCCTGTTAAAGAAGGTACTTGCATTATGTTTCCTGGACACACTAAAGCCGAATGGACAGTAGTTGTCAATGCGTGGGTTGTCGGAGGTATGGTAGGAGCGCTTCTCGTGGGTAAAATTTCGGATCGAGTTGGTCGCAAGCGTGCTCTTATGTATAATTGTGGATTTATTATTGCTGGTGCAGCGATTCAGGCGGCAGTGTCGAACATATGGGCCTTTGCTTTTGGTCGCTTTCTCGCCGGGATTGCATCAGGTGCTAGCACTGGTTGTGTTGGTACTTACGTGAATGAAATATCGCCCCCTCATCTTCGTTCAAAGCTTGGCATCGGTCTTCAAGGTGGTATCAATCTTGGTATTGTGCTTGTTGATACGACACACTTTTACTTAGGTTTTCATGATGGCTGGCGTATCATTGCTGGTTTTCCTATCGTCTTGGCTGGAATTTTTCTCATCTCTTCGTCTTTTATTATGGTCGAGTCTCCAGTTTGGCTAATGCTTCATGGACATCGAATGGAGGCTGAAAAGGTCCTTATTCAACTCTATGGTACTGAAAATATTCACACTGCGCTGTCGTGGATCAAACCAAAGAAAGCACCAAGCTCGACAATAAAACAGGAATCGGTTGACGTGGAAATACAGCAGCCATGTTGGAGTGAAGTTGGTCACGAGACAGTTATTAAAGGTAATGGCCTCACATGGATCGAGATGTTTGCAGTTGAAATGCGTCGTCCTCTTGTTGTGGGAATTGGACTCGCTTGTATGCAAAAACTTACCGGAATCAATTCAATCTTTTATTATTCATCAAATCTCTTTGGTGGTATTGGCGTAGCAGATGGACGAATTTGCAATATTATCGTTGCAATCGTTAATTTGATCCCTACCCTTTGTTCTGGCATCGTGACAGCCAAGTTTGGTAATCGTCCTATGATCCTCTTCAGTACCGTTGGAATGTGTCTCAGCTCAATTGGAATTACCTTATCACTACGTTTTGACATTCCGGAAGCAACTGTTGCTCTTGCTGCTGCTTTCGTCTTTTCATTCGCAATTTGTCTTGGTCCCATTATGTTTGTTGTTGTTGCTGCTGTAGTTCCTGATCATGCTCGTGGCTCTGTTGTATCAATTGGTATCTTTGTTGCATGGGCTGCTAATTTAATTGTTGGTATTGGCTACCCGTATCTTGCAACTGCATTAGAAACGTATAAATACGTTCCATTTGCTGTCATTTCAGGCATCTCAACCATATTTGTCTACTATTTGGTGCCGGAAACTTCTAACTTGACGACTGCTGAGATTCAGGAAGTATTCAAGAAAATTCGTGGCAATGGCCGCTTTTAGATCACACAATTGAAATTCTGCATGTGCCTTGTCATGAGACGATTTTTATATATATTATTCAAAAAGTTATTCTATACGTCAATCCGTAGGCATATTGTCGGTATATTGATATACCTCTGTCTTAAAACCCTCAGAACTTCTTTCGGGGGCATGTCTTGAGTCAATTAGGGACGTCAACCGTCGTAGATCCTAGAAATACGAACAAATACAGTTAGAAAAACAACACTGCGTTTCGCCGATGTTGCTATACATGACTGGTGTCTATCACGACACTGGTGAAAGCAGCAGAACCGAGTTGTCGCGTTTCAAGACATTCTACTTAACAACTGCTGATCGCATCTTTCTGAAGCGATAGCAATAGCATTTGCTGTTTGACATGGAGAGAACTCATATAGATCTTGTTTCATTCAAAGTGTGTAGCATGTCGTGAGTTGATTAGATATATAAATCGTCGTGAATTTAAGAAACACAAATCAATACGACAGAACAATCAGTATTGCGTCTAGCCCGATGTTGCTATACATAACTGCTGTCTTTTGAATTCAGCAAGAAAGTATGAATCAAGATGCCACGTATGAAGGCACTCCAGTGAAGATCAGAATCTAATAGTCACATCTTTCTGAAGCAGCTGCAAAGGCAATTTGTAACGGGGTTACATAGAGTGACCCGTCACTCTCCCAAGGGAGCTGTGGTGTGGCATACACCACAGCTACTAGATGGGTACATGGTCATGTAATAGGAAAACATTAAGGAACACCTAACTACCTAAATTTGGTTAACGTGTCCTCTGACCAAGGATCTGTGAACTGCCGTTCAC
>NW_020187243.1:90261-90365 GCF_900000015.1 Plasmopara halstedii
TTCAAAGATGTCGAGGCGCTTGGACGGAGCTGTTGTTCCCATCAGTTTTTTCCACTTGGTGGCGAAAGTGAAGTCTTCACCCGGCTGCGTCGCTGATAACACAC
>NW_020187243.1:90375-90440 GCF_900000015.1 Plasmopara halstedii
ATGATATTTAACCGTGATTTGCAACAAAGTATGGTTTGATATTGCTTACGCAAACCAAATTATGG
>NW_020187243.1:91265-91329 GCF_900000015.1 Plasmopara halstedii
TAGATCCATGGCGTATCGGGACGACGAGAGTCTCGCTCCCATCATCCGGTTCTTGGATGCGGGC
>NW_020187243.1:91339-91457 GCF_900000015.1 Plasmopara halstedii
CGAAGTTTGATATCCTCCAGGAGGCGCACGATGCGTCCTCCAGTGGCCACTTGGGCCGTTAGAAGACCTTCTTGTCGGTCTCACAGGTCTTCTGGTGGACCCACATGTTCAAGTGGGT
>NW_020187243.1:91467-92021 GCF_900000015.1 Plasmopara halstedii
TAACCGCTCAAGGGCTTTCACGCTTTCACCTCTTCATCCAAGGATTGCTTTTGATGTGCAAAAATGCTTGAGCACATTGCTCTCTAATGTTTCAGCGGGATTTTGACCTCAATTGCACGCATATTAATCTTGTCACATCATTCTGCATGAAACGCTTTAAATGCAGAGTATGCTGCGTACTTTACATAGATGAGTTTTAAGAGGAACCAGTGATGCTACAGCTGCGCGCTTAGCATTAACTTTGCTTGCGGTCGTGTGACTTCATCTTCAAGATTTGGCTATTTGATTAATATTGAAGTGAGGATGATGCCAAGCTGAGGCTGTCTGTTGTCAGAGTCAACCCTACGCTTGTGATTGTCCTCGGCATTTTGTACGCTCAGCGCATTGCAGCAACGCGTGCCTTTCCATGACGACCACAGATTTATATTGTGGTCGTTAGAATGTGAGATCAACTGAATTAATTTGTGACGATTTGATGCACAAAACCCTTCGACGATGCATTTTGCCATGACAGAACTTCATTCTATGCCAATACATGCTTGTCATGTTTAGTT
>NW_020187243.1:92100-97392 GCF_900000015.1 Plasmopara halstedii
TACTGCTCTCGTTGCGAAGCAGTCGCCACAAGCCATTGATAGCGTTGTCGGACAGAGTATTCTCATTTGGGTGCAGTCACACCATGCCCATCTCGTGTGACACGCACCCCTGTTACCAGGGTACGTGTAACCCCGTTACAGGTATTGCCTGATAGGCAATCGGTCAACCCAAAGTTCAAACTGTTAGGTTTCTCTCATAGTGAAGCTTCGAAAAGTCGTGATATCACCGTTAATAAAAAGAAAAATTCTTTTGGTACGGACATGAAGCTGCAACAACTTCGAAACTGGATTTGAAGCTGTCCACATTCCTGCAATCAAAGTTTAAAGTGCCTTCATCCGATCTAAACGAGAACAAGCACTGACGAGCCGCGGTCTCATGATGAGACGATTGATCTCGTTCATATATCGCCATCTCCAGAGTGTATCTCTCCTATGATAGCTGTGTGGAAGCCCGGTGCTCCATACCTTTCAACACTGAGAAAAGGGTTGCTTAGGATGAAGATATTTGGTAATGTTACATATGAAACATCTGCGACATACCATGATGTTGCTCAATCGTTAAAAGTTCACATTCTTCTTCTCAGCAACGATGATGTCCATTGCCTCTGGTGTGCGCATGGACCCATTAACTTCAGTACCTCAACCGGTTCTCGCGGCATATATTTGTGCTCCGGATTCTATGAAAACTTCACCGCATTCTGAAATAAGTTGAATGGACGCGGCAAACGAGCTTGATTTCCTCATCGTTGATCATAAATTTTTATTAGCACGTCCGTGACAGTTTTATTTGTTTGCAGGCTACAGCACATCGGCCAAGAGCAAAGAAAGCGCCAACAGCGCAGTCAATGATTTTGCAATATACCAACAGCACGACAAAATCAGTCTTCATAAACAATTAACAAGAAGATCACGCTATAGAAAAAAGGTAGTAATGTACAAAAATCGCTTACATTGACCATGGAAATTAATCTTGCTCATTTGTATTGTTGATGTTGTGCTAGGGCCCAGAAGTCTACATTCGCCCTAAACCCTAGAACATAATTCATTTCATCATTGAGTGATGAAGTAAGAAATTATTTTGACGGCATCGATAAGACATTTGGTTATTTCGACACACAATTCAAAATTGACGCCTCCATGTATTATTGGTTAAGATTTCGCATAGAATACATATCAACAATGCGATGACCAAATACATAAGTTGAAGGCGTTCAGACAATTTTGATAAAGCTGATGCAGTGTGTATTGTGACAAAATTACTGATCACAAAAACAATACATAGCTTCAGATCATGTTGCTATACCTTCGTGAACCTTGACATCGGCAAACATTTCAATTTTAGGATACATGGGGGGGAGATCAAGTTTCTTCCGGTAAGCTTCAACAAAACTCTCGAATCTTTCGCTTTGAAGGCTGTACCACTCGTCGTATTCTTGCGGCGATTCTTTGTATTTTTTCTCAGCTAATTCCCCCAGCGCTCGGATGTACAAAATCGGCGATACGCCATCCGCGACCAAATCTTCGCCGGTATGGTCTCCTGATATAATTGTAATGGCCTTATCCAATTCGTCATCGACGGCCGCCTGTTGGACGATGTCCATTTTTCGCCATTCTTCCGCCCAGATTCTCATTACCGCTGAATGAGTTTTCTTATTCATAACATCGACAACCACTTATCGTGTTCCTCTATAAATTCAACGAGTTGCGTTAATTTTGGATTTCTTTTCCAGTGCACAAGAGAAACTGTCGACATTTCGGCTGCGAGATCCGGGCTGCTCTTCAGCAAGGTCATCACTTGGAGAGGATGATATCCCAACATAAGTGCTTGGTTGACCCCTGCTCTTTTTATCACCCCAATGGCATTAGCGATCCTAATATCCCTTATTATTTCCTCGAATTTTACCGGCGCAAGACGCATGACATTGATGAGCTTCGTTACTGCACCTTTCAACGTCCGCATACGTTCTTTGCTCGCTGTAATCTTACGCTTCGTTGCACGATGAAGGCGACTGCCGTGAACTCTCCACGGAGCAATAGAGTTCGGCATTGACTCTGGTTCCTCGTGCTTGGACCTATGTTCGTGTGTCGAGAGTACGTCTTGAACCGTAAGACTGACGAGTAGAAGAGAGATGAGATACTGGCTGCGCATGATATCGTTTGTTGCGCTGGTATAGGACAAAATCTCTCCGGAGACTAGATAGTCGGCTTCAAAGCTTTCTTAAGGAATGAATTCGTTTTCGAGGCATGATCGAAAGATAGAAGTGGCAGGCCTGTGACATCTTTCTCCGGATTCGTTTTCTGGATCAATCTTTTAATAAAATAAAATCTTTACCTGAATGATGGGAGGAATCATGGGAGGAATGATTGTGATCAAATCTTAGAGTAAAAACACTTCGAACGGAGGATTAAATCGCAGCGATTGCTGATTATCTATTATTTACGCCAAATTATCTCAGATAAAGTACACAGTCAAATCTCACAAAATATAGAATTTGACTGGAAGGCACACTTCAAAAGACGACAGTAGTGTTCAATCTAAAATCCTGCGACAGCTAACCATCAGGTTTTACATTTCAGAAATAGTGCAAATAGCCATCTCTTACCTGTCTTATGTAGAGCTATCGTACGACAGACTATCCCTTCTCATCCCATAAGCTCAGTAGATCCTCACTGCATGCAACAGCTGAATGGACGACTGAGCAGAAAATGCAGTCTTTATAGTGTGCAAACATAGCGAAGCTTTACAAAAAACTATATTCTGCCATTACAACAAATTTTCCTCTGATTCATTTTGGGAAGGTGTACTACCGGCAGTTCAAGTCCATGTGAGCGTGGACTTCCGATCGTCCGCCTCCTTCAACGCATAGCCGTCGAAACTCCATTTTAAAAGTATCAAATGCAATTTATCATCTATAAATTATTTCTGATGTAACGAACCGAACCTACACCACCATGTACTGTGATAGCGAGAATATCTTACTAAATTAATCTAAATAATTACATGACCTGATTATTGGTGACCTCAGCTCGTCAATCTATGTAGCAAGTGCCCTCCCTCGCTTTTGTTTCGAAGCAGGCGACATATATTAAAGATTCAATTCTGGGTCTTGACAGTCATCTCATGATTGTATTTGCAACCTGAATGTGGAAAGTGATATGTCTGAGCGAATGACTGGAGGTGTTGTTTAAGTGGGTTCACATCACTCTCTGTTGAGGTGAAACCAACTCTCGCAAGAACAAGCTATTCAAACTGCACTCCATAACTTAATGATATTTTTCATCAGATTCTGACGATGAAGCAAGAAATACGAGTCTATCCCAAAGGAATCATCTGTTAGGACTGACCGATCTATAAGAAGAGTTGTTTTTCATTTAGCTCCACAAAAACAGGCAAACGTCCAAATGTTAATCATTAGCTTGATATGGACAGTAAATTCATGGACAAAGAATCGCAAATCAGTTAGGCTACGAAAGCTTATAAAACTATCGACTTCATGCCGAGTTGTACAAAACTTTCCTGCAAACAGTGACATGCACATGCCCCTCTACGCGTAATTTAGCGTTAAATATAATCTTGCAGAGCTAAACTCGGATGTGAATGGTGTAGAAATGGTGTGAATGCTGATGCGGGTGTAGGTTTGCTACGAAGAATGATGACGGTGGAAACGTTTTTCGATCAAGTGTACAACAGATGCGTAAACTACTGACATTCGGAGAATAGACTGGAAAAGCAATGCTCTGGCGATCATCAAAGCAAGAGGAAGTCAGACAATGGTTGAAGTGACTAAGGGATTACAGATTGTGTCGAACAAATCAGAATTTTTTGCACAAAACACTCGCACTTATGATGGAGGTGGTATTAGACGATGCTTGACTTAAAAATCATCATATTGAATGGATTGCATTGACTGTCCCTGTGGTAAGCAGTGGCACATTCCATTTCGCAAGTGTCTTGACTACGAAAGCATTCAAAAGGTCAATAACACAATGTTTAATCTTGAGAATACAGTGGCATGTCATACAAGGCAGAATTAGTCGTTATCCCTTCCGGATATCTACATCTTAGTATATAAATTGCATATTCACATGACACGATGATAGTCTTTGCGGCAATAAAGATCCGTCCACATTTAAGGTCAGCATGATCCGCGTGAAGTGTGCTGCAGGAATGGCGTAGCTCACGTCGGTCCATGGAAGTTGATACTGGGAGTTGATCTGATGGTGTTTTCGCATGTGATCGTTGAGTGGTTTAGCAGTTTGTCTATCGATTCGACGGTCGCCATGTATAAATGAAAGTCGCGATCGACACTGAGCGCAAGCCGCGCGCAACGAGTGCTGCAACAACAGTCGTCAAGTGTTGCAAGGTTGTCGCCTATAGAGTGCAGAGAGTGAAGTGAAATGTATGGTTCACCAGTGGTTGAAAATTCTACACGTACGGGCAAGATTTTGGAAGGGGTGACCAGGGGGTGGTGGGCTTTGCAATTTTCGTTTTTACGTAGGAGTTACCAAGGAAAAAGCCCTGCAATTTTCGTTCTTACGTGCTCTTGACTGATCTGAGCGAGAGAGACACGAAGATGATTAAGCTAAGGTGAAAACTCGCGAGTACGCTAGACGACAGTTTTGGTGACCAAGTTACTACCAGTACAGGAAATTTCAGTATGAACTGGTTAAATTCATTCGTGTCATTCTCACCGTTTAATTTAACACATTGAACAATTTGATAGCCCCGTCGTGCACAATGAAGAGAAACTAAGCACAAGTAAGTCTTATTATGGACCGTGTTGGCATCACTGAATTAACGGGGTTAGAAACGGCGTTGGCAGCTGTTTTGATTCTATATCGTAGCCGCCGTTACTGTCAAATTTCAGAGACTGTAATGCTCTTGACAAATATTACGGGAACCACCGGACTAGAATAGCAATACTGATGCCTCGCAATGTCATCCGCGTACAGACAAACGTAGATAAAATTTTCTAGGATCGCTTGACATAAATGCACTGCCTCCCTGTGGCCCATAAAGTCATTTTTCACAAAAACACGATGTATTGTCTTGTTCCATGCACTTGTTGCATGCTTTAACCCATGAATAGCCTATTTCAGATTGCATACGATCCTGGAGTATTGTCGATGCCTTGTCTGTCAGTGTAACGGGATCACATACCCTGGTAACAGGGGTATGTGTCACACCAGATGGGCATGGTGTGACCAAACACAAACAAGAATATCGATTTAAGGGCTACAATTGAGATATTGATATCGCGACTTACTGCTCGAAAATTCGGAATGTGGTGA
>NW_020187243.1:97402-102125 GCF_900000015.1 Plasmopara halstedii
TTGCAACTGGTTTATTTGCTGTATTAAAATCACTATAAACAAATCCATTTAAAATTTGTATGAGTGTACAACGGAACTTCCGGACAAGGACGACGGCTAAGCTAGCCTGAAAGCGTCTCCAAAGCTTCACTTGACTGTGCATCTTACACTTTATAGCACATGAAGAAATTTGGACTGAAATATAGCTGAATGTTTGATCCTAAATGAATTGAAAGTTCTCATTATAGTGTACGGAAACGATTATATCAACAATTTTGACGTTTTGGGACAAGAACTTGAAGCAAAGGGTAGAAGTAAAACGAGAAACTTTATCGCTGACATATGGGTTTCTTAAAGCTGATCTAAGTACCAGATGGTGTTGCGCAAGCAACCGAATACTATCTCCGATGTTTGTAAATAAGCTGATGCCATTATTATTTACGGATGCATCTGCGAAAATAACATTTTTATCGACTACATTCTGCTGAAAAATGTTTTCTTCCATAAGAATTTCATGAATATCAATCGTTGTCGCTGAGGTCGTCCACTACGCTTCTTCATAACGCGAAAAAATCTTCCTTATTAATCAGTCCATCTCCATCATGATCTGCTTCATAGATAATCTCATGCATTTCTTCATCCGTCAAACTTTCGCGGTCGCTAGTTTGGTACACACACGCTTTAAGTTTCAAAACGACATCTTGCCCGTGTTATCATCGTCAAAAAGTTGAAAATTCTTCAGGATTTCTTCATTTCTTCGTGGATCTCGTGAGTTCTAAATAGACAAAAATATTCGTTTTTGAATGAGTTTAGCTTCATAAAGTAGACCCTTTGTGTACGTACCATTTTATCCGTCAACAGTTCAATAAATTCATTTAAATTGATCGACTTCGACTCGTCCTTACCAAGATCAATAATCATCTGATTGATTTCAGCTTTCTTTACTTGAAACACGGGCAGCCTCATGTCGATGGTACCGCTAGAAGCTGTATCAAAGAGGCGGAAAGCTTCTTTAGATCCTCTTGGATCAATACTTACTGTTCTGGCTTGGACTTGCGACATAGCGCAGCCCGAGACCTTGCAAAAGTTGAAGCGGGCATGGCTCTTCTCGACCCATTATTCGTCAGCATGGAGAATCAACCATCTATTGTGCTCTGTTATCGTCGACCTTTCAGCTGATAAGAGGCTCAATTTTCTCGACTTACGTTTTTTACACTGCTAGATCATATGTTACTTCTCTTAGTCATCTGGCCAATCTAGAAGAAAGAGTCCAAACATGGGATTTTTATGGCTTAGTTACGAAGAGAGGCCTCTATCCAGAGTACAAAGAGTATCTTGACGCGCAGCTGGTCACTTATTTCTTTTCCTAACCAAAGTGAGGCTGCATCATCTAGATATGACAGGGTGCTAATCCAGATGGTTATTCAGCACGATCTCTAAAAGTTTTAATGTTGAGCAACAAACTGTCGCAGATTGACATGATCTTCGCCTGAGGTCTTCATTTCTATACTTCCTACTCCATAATCTCCAACAAAGCTGAGCATGAAGCTTTCTCTCACTTTCACGTTTGTTTCCGTGACCGTCACGTCATTTTGTGCTAGTGCCACTGTGGTCGATGATCATCACGAAAACGCTACCGTTTTACGTCACAATACATTGCCGTGTACTGACGCACGCACTATGCGATGATGACTACGCTCCTGTGCGGTTTTGACAACAAAACTTACCCCAACGCTTGCATTTTTCAGGCGACTAACTGCCGATCTAATGTCACGATGGCTTATTTAGGGCCTTGTCGTGATAGAATTACGGATAACCAGCGGGTACACTTGTCAGCATCGGTTACTTCATCAAACGAGAAAGCGCCACTGATTCGCGACGGTACTCATTCAGCAAATGAAGAACGAGGTTCATCTATTTCTCCTGATCTAGGACTACTGGAGAGTGCCTGGCAACCAAACAGACTAATCACGTTTGCACGCCTGCTACACCAACAAGCTGGTTTTGGTGTCTTTTTGACTGAAAACTTACATCCCTACACCTACCTGAAGTTGTTGCATAACCATTACAACACGTGGGATAAGAGGTTAATGAAAACTATCAGATCGTTGATAAAGGGCGTGAAGAAACGACTACCAAACTCAGTGGATGAACCAGGGGAGGTGTTGGGAGAAACAGAACTTGAAAAAAAAATTAAACGTCTCTTTTCAGAGATTCCAGACGCTGATCAGGAACTGTATAATGCATACGCCGATCTGTATACTGGAAGAACCGGTTTCGAGGTGATAAAGATACCAAAAAAAACACCTCGTGTCAAAAACGGATCTTGAGGTCGTGGCGTCCTTTGCTTAGCTAGTGTATGTGCTTCATTTTAAAAGCAAGATCAATATTTTTTTACCTGATGGCTAAATTACTATTTTTATATAGAATTGATTTCTGTTTACAATGTCTTTACCCTGAAAAGTGACTACTTTTAATATCGTTCAATTGACAATTTTTAAGATACATTTATATTTTATAAGAGAGGGCTGCATGGGTAGAGCATCAAATGGATCTCAAAGAATCACGCATGTTCGAAGAGTTTCTGACATGGGCATTGCGCTACGTCCAAGCTTTAGTTTTGGATGGTGACTCACGAAAAATCGACAAGGGATTCTGCAGCAAGTAATCAAAGCGCCAATGTTAATTCTTGGACGTGATCTTGGCACGATATCATCTACCGAAACGTTTTTGATGTTTATTAATGTTGATTTGCAAGCCACAATCCATGTTAGTGCCGTTGCAAAGCCTGCAGTGCTTAGTACAATCAGTCAGATGCACAAACGAACACTGGATACGATGAGTATGCTGAAACCTGCTGATTCATCTCATCTTCACGAATAAGTTTAACTGAAACAGAATAGCTCATGAGTGAGAAAAGATTGGATGAAATCGATACTTACGATTGGATCTGATGTATCTAACCAGCTTATCGCAGTGTGATTAGTCGTAGGAACTGAAACAAATTACATCGCGTGCTAAAAGTAGTGCTCCACCGTGAGCAAATGCCTTCCTCATCAAGTGGTATTCCTACACGATTGTATACCATCTGCAATAGCAATGCCAGGATGGCAAAGTAGAGTCTTGTGAAGTAAAGAATTCGAATGGGGACAAGATCGTCGGCATCGGTCGTTTCAAGATACGAAACCATATCTTGGCTTCGTGGCTGTGCTCATTTGAATGCAGCTGACAAAGAGCGAAATCTCGATCTTGGTTCCGATCTATCTAAAAAAATGGATCTTCAGCGCTCGAGTTGTTTTTACGGTACATACTGCTTGTAATTAAATCATGCTCACAGAACATTAGTCAAAAGAAGAGCTTGAAGCCCTGTCATTGCTGATTTTATGCTCTTGGGTTGCAAGTACGTTGCGAGTTTAGTTGATTTACCCTATCCAGTGAAGTCACTTTGTCGGCGTTTGGTATGTTCGTCTTTAGGAGGCCTCTTACCTCGAAAGATTTTTTGAAAGCTTATAAAAACTATTGCATTGAGTCAAGTTTTCCTGCCGCATCGATTTCAGGATGAACAACTGCACATATATTCGTCAGTTAACTTGTCATCGCAAAAATACAACCCACCTTGAGTGTCTTATGTGTTTGCTATACATACACAAGACTGCAATACAGATATCTTTGCACAGTACGCACAATTTACACTATTATCTATCAGCTCACTTCAGTACTCTTTTGAATATGAGTTGCTAAACTTTGTAAAGAAGAGGTTTTGTCAGACGCGTATGTAACTCGTAAGGTTGTAGTTTTCGGGTGTGACACTGGCAGAAACGACAGGTAAGTTGGTGTAAGAGGGCAGCGACTGCTCCGAAACTTGAGCAGCGCTCAGTGGGTTACGTGCCACTCCACGATCAGCCCGCGAGCCACGCTCGGGACTCCTGTCCGGTACCGTTAGTGTCTATTAACTTGGACATTTTCCAATGTCCAGCACGTTGACCGTCTTGGTCAGGTGCTCTCGTCAATAGCACTTTTGTCTCCAAGCAGAGGTGGGTTTATGACTCGCCAAAGCTCCACCAGGAAACGCACACTAGCGCCCAAGGTCTTTGACCTACAATCAATCCATGGTCCATGGTGTTCCAGCCATGCCATCCCTAGGATGAAGTCATGCTTCGCATCCAGATCTGAGTTTAGACAGCGTTTCACGCTACCAAATCCAAGGAACTTGACTCCGAGGTCCACAGGGACCTTCGGGACCGTGACACGCATCCCCGTCGCTAGGCGAACGGCGACGATGCCACCCAACCGCGCTTTCAGCGCCTCTGCATACAGCTAACTCCCCTCCATCATGAAGCGTCGAGCATAATTAACCGACATCCTGAAAACGATCAGGATCTTCCATGGCTTCTCGAAGCCCGTAACGGTCGCCTCCACGACCAGCAAACCCGGCTTGCATATACGTTCTGTGTTCAAGAGCGGGGGCTCTTCGGGGATGGGCCCTGTCTACCACTATCTCCCTGAGTCTCAACAGAACTCAGTTCTTCCCCAGTAGGTCGCCCCACGCCTACTGGGTGGTGTCGTTTCCCCGCGACGAACCAGACTGGTAGTTTTTGGGGCGATGGTTTGAAGAATCTTGACGCGCCTTGCGCAGGTGGCAACGGTTCCGTAGGTGACGGGTACAAAACACCGTTGAATATGTGTATGCTGCCCGGCAGCTCGGAGATCTGCTCCCTCGTCCTCAGCATAGCTGAGATCCATG
>NW_020187243.1:102135-102392 GCF_900000015.1 Plasmopara halstedii
GACAGCGGTGAGCACTCCGAGCGGCATGCTCTGGGAGTGGCTGATGATGCCCCAAGGGCTGTCAAATGCACCAGCAATATTTAATCGTCTTGTTACGCAGTTGATCAGGCCCCACAGGGCGTATGCACAGACATACTTTGACGACAGTTTCGTTCACAGTCGTGCGGAGCACGGGAGGACGGATGAGGAGAACCACATTGTCCATTTAAAGAGCGGTGCTCGAGTGCATGCGCACGAACAAACTGTACGCCAATGCA
>NW_020187243.1:102402-102823 GCF_900000015.1 Plasmopara halstedii
GCACTACCAGACCCTGGTCGTCATTTCAGCGTCGTCTGTGACGCTTCAAACTTTGCCATTGGCTGTGCACTACTGCAAGCAGACGCCGAGAGGCAAGATCGGGTGATCGTGTTCGAATCTCAACAGCTCAAAGCTTCGGAGAAGAACTACCCAGTTCATGACAAGGAGCTACTGGCGATGAAGTATGCACTTGTCAAGTTCAGGGTCCACCTGCTCGGCTCCAAGCCGTTTGTGATCTACACAGATTAAGCGTCATTACGCACTGCGACTCAGTCGCCCAATTTCTCACAGAGGATGGTTAGATGGCTATCCTTCTTTGCGGAATATAACTTCGAGATGAAGTATTAGCCAGGAAAGCAGAATCTTTGGCTGACGCGTTGTCATGCAGACCAGACTATGAGCTTGCTCATGTTACAACTGT
>NW_020187243.1:102833-111785 GCF_900000015.1 Plasmopara halstedii
AGATGATGGGATGTGTGTAGTGCTGATATAGGCTCTAGAGAGCAAGGAGTTTGGGAACTCAGACAAGAACTTGTCGTCGCGAATGCGCGCACGCTTACACCGATATTCGCTTAGTAATTAGCACCGACTCGATGGATACGCAGCGTGTACTTCAAACTCTCATCGTGGTTCCTCACGATGAGAGTTTGAAATACCGTATTCTCTATGTGGCCCACGACACCCCACTCAGTGGACATTTCGGTCGCGAGATGACGTACAGCTCTGTGGGTTGCCACTACTGGTGGCCCAAGTTGTACAAATGGACGAGCGCATACGCTTGCACGCGCGGGTCGTATCAGAGGGTTAGTCCCTCTCCGAATGCGACGGCGCCGCTGGCCAGTTTACCGGTACCCTTCGAATAGCGGCAGTCCATGAGTACGGACTTTGTTTTTGGCCTGCCGAAGGATTTGGGAGGCAATACGGGTGTAATGATCTTTGTGTGCCATTTGAGCAAGATGGCTTATCATGCGGCAGTGTCGGGCACCATCGACGGTGTGGGTACAGCGACGATGCGTGTCGATCGTGTCTTTCGACAACTTGGACTCCCGGAGCCAATTGTCTCTGATAGACACCCGCGCTTCACTGAGAAGTTTTGGTATACAATCTTCAGGGTGCTGGGTACCAAGTTGACCATGTCAACAGCGGACCATCCGCAGACCGATGGTCAACTAAGCGCATGAATCGCGTCGTTGTAGACGTCCTTCGTAGCCTGCGCGCTGAAATACCGAGGCGCCAGATCTCCATGTTGCCGCTTGTAGCGTTCGCTCTGAACAACGCAGTGAATTTAGCTCCCGACTACACGCCGTTCTACGTGAATGGGATCGTTCATTCACCCGTCCTGCTGACGCCGCCATCGCATGGCTCAGGGCTTGGTGGGGAAGGAATAGCCGAGCGGCTAGCGTATGTCAGCCCTCTTGCTGTTCGTAAAGAAGTTGATGACTTCCTGTCTACCATACTGAGTGTCTTACGACTCGTTCAAGATGCAATGGCTAAAAGCCAAGAGATGCAGAAAGAATATGCAGATGGAAGAAGCAGAAGAAATGTTAAAAGCTTTGAGGCCGAAGACCTGGTTTCATTAAATGCTAGAGATCTTCCTACATATGCAGGTTTTGAGGTCTTTAAACGAAGCTTCGTCCACGGTTTACCGGAACTTTTTAAGGTCGTAACCAAGCGAATCGCTGAATCTTCTAAACGTATGCGCACCCACCCGGTGTTTAATGTGACCTTGCTTAAGCCGTATCGGGATCGGGCGCAAGTCAACGTGGAAGCATTGGCACCGGGGCGGCGCCCACAGCCGCTCGACCACCCAGAAGCTGAACCAGCAACTATTTTAAGTACAGAGTGTACCGATTTCTACCTCTCACTGCGCCAGGCGCTCCACCGTCGCACGAAGTGATATACGTCTGCTCGACGGCTAGGAGCACGATAGTTCTCAACGTGAGGCAGTCGGTGCACAAAGTGCTCCAAGGTTCTTACGTCTGTCGGATAGCGGTATGCGACCTCAGCATGATGCTCAGCGGAGTCCCATCGCGACAGACTTTGTCCTCAAGAGCTCGAAGAGCATCGCGAGTCACCGGACGGCGATAGTCCAGTCGTCATGTTCTGCCACCGACTCTTCTCGACGAGAACGATGGCGTCCACTAAAACGTGGATAGCCTTGCAGGTCGACGTCAGCGACAAGGTCAAACCCAGTATCTTGTGAAGTGACGGGGATACCCAGACTCCGAAAACTCGTGGTAGATTGAGGTGCCACGATAGCCAGGAACGCCGAAGAGCCATGCGCTGAGCTCAAACTATGGCCCTGGGCTGCTGTGGTTGCAGACTCATCCGTGTGAGAAATCACAGTGTTTGCGGGGTCGTGGTGGATGATTCCATATGTCACAGGGTCGCAATACACAGGAAGTCGACGTTGCGCCTTGAGTTTGGCAAACTCAAATCGAAGATGGCGTTTAGCGCGCACATCCACTTCCTTGTGGCTCCGCTGTAAGTTAGACAGCAAGGAATGTTTCCGGTGCCGCTGCACCCATCGCTCAAAGAGCTCTTTACCTTTTGCAGCGGTTTTGCCAGGGGCAAGCACCACAGGAATCGTCCGCATTGCGGGTACAGGTACGCCTCCTCTTTGAGAGTAGTCTAGTGCGGCACCTATCCATTGGGGTTTCTTGAAGCATCAAGAAGCGAAATCGGAAAGCTTTACGTCGGTCAAGCTCGGCTTGTGTCGTGGCCACGGGTACGACCACGTAGACGCCCAATGATCGAGTGATAGCGTCCGTCGCTTCAGTAGCAGGATCCGCCGAGCGGAAGCCGTGTTCCACACGAGGACCTAAGACCGACCGTGAATGCGAGCGCATGAGAGCCGCCCTGTGGGCAGCCTCCGACCTCTGCTTCTGTGCCTCGTCGAGGCGATCGTTAATGATGCCACTTCCCCCTGAAGTCGAGAGATCGGGAAAAGGATGCAATGTCCGCAAGGTTTGAGCAGGGCTCACGACGCGCCGCTGGTGCATCGTGTCCTCTTCTTTTTTCCATCTTGGGAAAGGAGCAATTGACTCGTACTCGACTTTCTTTATATCCACGACGAGGTAATCCATCGCCCGTGGCGAGCGCGGTGCGCGGCACTCGGTTACCGAGAGTTTGGGGTGCGCTTTCCTTGAAGCCGCGGACGTACTGTCCGGAGTTGCACCGCGTGCAGGAGACGAAGAAGGCTCTGTCCGCCGGCGTTTTCGGAACCAGCAAGGCTGGGTGTCTTTATTTTCATAGGCTCATTGAGCAGAGAATGTTCTGGGAACGTAAAGGAGTCTTAGACACGCGAGTTTCGTACGAGGCGACAGTTAAATGTGAATTGTGGGTGATCACAATTTTGATCGGGGAGAGTGTGACGGGCTTACACATACCCTGGTAGAAGGGGTGGGTCACACAAGATGGTGTGACCACACAATGTTGTGGCTATCTCTTAACAAGAAGCCACTTACGTGGCTGGACTGCCACTTGAATTTGTTTTAGTATTTAACGAGAGACCTATAGATTTAGATATAGGCGGCTTTGCCTCAAGTCAAACAAAGAAATACAGTTAACATTTTGACCGGAAGAGTTTAATTGCCTTGGATTAAGGTTCTGGTACTTTGGAGTCAGCGGATTGCTATGACACCCGCAATGACGTCATAGGAAAGGCTTAAAGGTAGCAAAGCAAAAGAACCTCGATCTGTGCCGAAATTGAAGCACGCATCAGACTTTCTCTTTTAGCATTAAACTTCGCTTCTCTTGCCGTAGAGCGCTGTAAAGCGTTTTTTTCTATGTCAAAAGCATACTGATAGCAGTAACAATGTCAGGCCAATCACAGTGTTGTGTCTCCAGTTCCAACCCATAAAAATGGCAGGACAAGCTTTTCTTTGCTTAAAAAAGAGGTAAGGAAAATATTTCGGAATGTTGGACAAAGATGCAAGATATTTACTATTGGGAGTTCTGATGATCAGATGGAGATATAGTTGGTTTAGTGGCACTTTATCATGGTATCTACTCGTTGACGTACTAGCTACATATAGGGTGTCGCCCGAGCTTTTCAATGACACCCCTCGTACACCTGTCGTTTTATTTAAAGCTTGCTAGCGTGACTTCGGATGTTTGAGGCGATACCCGAGTAGAGTGGATCAATGTGCTGCTCCTCTACCTCTGCATCGCCGATGGGCTCTCCACTTGACATAAAGAGAGTGCCAACACGCTCATTATTAAGAATTCGTAATAATACTCCCTGCTCTGCCTTAGCCACAACGGCAGCGCGAACAGCACCACTGTCCACTGCACGTATACACGAGTGTAGCTTATCTTTCTGTCCAATCGCTCCTACACGACTCTCCATCGCGATGACCTGAGTATCACCTCGCTTAAACCTCGAAATAAGCTTTCGGTTGTTCTGTGTGCCTGAATAGATGCCATCCACGTCTGTAATAAGCACCATGAGATCCACCATCATCTCCTGCGCGAATAATGCCGCAAGTGAATCGTTATCCCACGCGATCTTGTCGTCGACAGTCAATGGAGTTTCACGTAGCGTGATGACATCATTTTCATTGATGACAGGAATTATACCCACTTTCAGTAGGGCACGCATCGTTTGCTGCAAGTTGGCGCGTACTTTAGGCTCTCGAAAATCAGCCTCAGATGCTAATACTTGAGAGCAGGCCAGATGATACTGAGCAAACAGCATTTCATAAAGACTTTGTAGACCGCTTTGACCAGCGGCGGCGCACGCTTTCTCATAGAACTGGACGTTGTCGCCGACTTGGCCGCCAAGATGCAGCTGCATGGATCCTGATAGTAAAAACTGGCGGTGTAGTACCATTCTACCGATAGTTATAGAGCCACTGGATACAAGAATGATGTTGTGGCCACGCATGTGCAGCACCGCGATCTGCTCGACAATGTTGCCAATCTGGCCCATGGCCAGCAAGCCCTCAGGTGAATGCACAATCTCTGTGCCAATTTTGATGAGAATAGTGCGCACGCTGCGCAAATCACGATCAAGCTCGCGCATCTCAGGTTGGCTATTCTTCAGCATCAAGACGCGGTATTCTGTGTAAGCTTTACTGAATTCGCTTCATATTAATTTTCGACCCCAATAACGACACGTCACTTACTAAATATTTGATGGTAAAGTTGAGCACTTAACAAATATATATTGCTTTCTGGTTAATTGAACTCCTTGCCAATTCGTTAGGGCAACAATACGGCAATGAATTCATAAATGTATTCAAGCAATTGTGTCTCCGACCTTCTTAGCAGCATCCTGAAGCGAGCGCAACTTTTGTTTCTGTTCGTTGTCAAACAGCTGCTTTTCCTCAGCCGAAAGTTCCTGGCCGAAACGATTCTCCTTGCGAGCCAAGACGGCGGAATACTGCTCCCACTCGCTGAGAAAGAGTGGCACAAATTTGGCTGCTGCGGTCTTATGTCGCTTAAATTCGTCTCGTACATACTGATCTCCAAGAATACGCATGTGACGGTCTAACTTCTGTCGGTGCAGCGTTAGTATCCGCCTGTACAGCCTCAGCACTTTGCCTCTGTCTGCCATACTGCTATTTCTAAAACTGATTAAATTGCTGTACCTTGCGGATAAGTTGCTTCAATATTAAAATGTTGTTTGAAATATTCTTTAATCTAATATGCGCTCGATCACCAACGTGAGCTTAGACTCTTGGCTGTTTGGAGACGACAAGCCCAGCGAGGATGACCGACAGAGACGATCTTCATCGCACAATGAGGAGTTAGTATCTCCAACTGCTTCCAGGAAGTATTCGGTGCGTCTCACCGATCGCAATTCTCCCGTGCACACCCTACCGGAGCCTTCGTACCCGTTACCGGTAAGCTCCAAGCTTCGCAAACTCTTCCGCCCGAACAAATTACAGTGGAAGAAAAACATGACAAAAATACATCAGCAACTTGTGGAATTAAACACAACAAGTTTTCAGAAATTGCAGGGACACGTACCGCTCACACTTAAAGAGATTGTGAAAGATTCGAGGAAGCTCCCATATCTACTACAGTGGCTGTCGCTGGACACGGAAAACCCCAATGACTCTGCAAACAAAAATTATCATCAGGTTCTCCTCTTTTTGATGGAAATTGAGCAGCTCCAGACCGTAGATGAGAATAAACAACGGGAACAGGCTCGCAAAATTTATAACAAATACATTGACAACTCGTCTGAGTTCCAGATCGCAACGACACTGGAACTTACCGACGAGCTTGAGCAGCTAATAAAGGACAACATTAACAGTACGAGCAAGGTGACCGAGAGTTTCTTCCCGATTCAAAAATTAGCGTACATGAGACTCACACGAGAGGAGATGCCGAGATTTTTAACAAGCGACGAGTACCTTCGAATGCTAATTGATACCGAAGATGGGACTAAGAGGATTCCGATGGAAAAAGTACTTCAGCAGCCTAGAGCTGCGCATTATTTTCTCTTATTCTTGATGCAGAGTCGGCAACATTTTGAGCTCTACTTTTGGCTCCACGTAGAATATGTGTTGAATCGTGTGCTGGAAGAATCAAATTACGAGTTGTTCTGGCGACTAGCACACGTGCTGGTGGACAAAGCGCAGCATGACTCGCAAGCCATTACACTCGAAACAAAGAATGATTTGTATTTAGCAGTGGTTACTCGTCGCTTTGATGATAACGTTCAGCCCCCGCAACCTGTCGCCAAGGAAATTTTTTGCAAGGCACAACAAGAGATCTATTCTATATTGCTGTCATCGTGGTATGATCGATTTATCAAGAGCGACTTATACAAAGTAGCGCTTAAGGATTCTCTCATTCATTTTGATCTTGTGGAATTAAAAGACTCTCCACCGAAGCTACTTTCACGAGCTTTCTCTTCTGCAGAGTACTCTAAAGTGCGCACCAAAAGTTATAAAACTAATAGATCCATAAGTAGCTGTGACGGTGACGCGGCAGATTGGCATAAACTTGAAGAAAATTGCAGGCCATTAAACGAAGACAAATTGAATCAGATGACTGCAAGCATCAATGGTATGGATTATCGGAGCGACTTGGATGAAACAGACGAGCGCGATTTTGTTAAGGTGAATTTGAATCTCGAGAGCATTATCCGCTTGACAAAGTTGCCGGATGGACTACAAGTGCACTATCGACCAAACTTTGATTTTCCCGATGCAAGTGCTTCGAAAGGGGACAAGTGTGGTATTGATACGATTCTAACCTTCGCAACCTTCACAGAACTGCAAGAACTGGGTGGTACTGCTGCAACGCTCATGCTCATGCCTGTAACTAACCCATACAAGGAAAGAAATAGTAACGATGAGCCATTTGATGACATTTCACGACGGATCAAAACTTTTCTTGTACCCAATGGGAAGATCCTCATCAAGCGGTCGGGTGATGAGAAGTGTCCCTCTGATGTGCTGTTTCCATTTCAACAGAGCGGTTGCAATGGATCTTTGTTTGGGTCGGTCTACTTGACGTACGAACACATGCGCATGGAATGCTCAAACGAGGATATCTATGTCGCCAAGGGTTTCTGTTTGCTCTCTCACTTACCATTTGTTAACTCGCTCCGAACAATTGTAGAAGAACATATTCAAAGAAACAATTCGCATTCCAGTATTCTTGCGCATGAACGATTAAACTTGCTTTATAAAAGCAGACTTAGCTGGAAAAGGAAGACAATACCAAACGCCGCAATTCATACATATGTACATCCTGAAATGCGTCGTCTGGCTCAACGAAAATACAGTAGTATATTGAGCTTACCTTTGAGTACGCTAGAAGCTCACGTGGATGTTTCAGTTTCAACTTTATTTGATCAGTTTGGTACAGCAATGGTTCTTCAAATCCTTGCCAGCGCTGTATTGGAGTGTAGTATCGTATTTATTGCTAGCCAATATTCGATGCTTACAATATGTGCAGAGGCACTCCGCACCTTGCTACGTCCATTTTCTTGGTGTCATGTATACGCTCCGGTGCTGCCGAAGCCACTGCTGTCGTATCTGCAGTGTCCGACGCCGATTCTTGTGGGTGTAAACAGTGAATTTGCATTGCGATCGGATCTGCCAACCCGCGGTTTTTATCTCGTGGCTGATATGGATCGCAAGGTCGTAGAATATATTGGTGATCAGTCGATGGCTTGGCGTGGTCTGGGTCTTCAGTACGATGTCGGCGAGGGTGCAATATTCCTTCCGCGATGCTTTGAGGCTGCTAAGCACGAATTGGACAGGATTTTTTGTTCTAGGATGCTGCAATTCGACAACATTGGAGGATGCGACACGGATCCAGATAGAACTTCCTTAGAGTCAGGAGACAAACGTGACGAGCAAATGCGTGGAATATGTTTTGACCTCTTGTCTGGGTTATTGAGCGGCCACACAGATGCTTGCCTGGTGGTAGGGGATACGCATGAATCTGTAGTCATTTTTGATGAAACTGAGTACCTAGCAACTCAAACGAACGATGATCTATCGTTTTACCGGGCTTTAATTCGTACACAGTGTTTCTCAGAAATTGTCAGTGCCCATCGGATTGACATGAATCTAAGAGAGTCTGATGAAGATCTGCAGGAAGGAATTATTTAGCTAGTAGATAGTAAAGAACAAAGCATATCATCATTGCTCGTTATGACAAAAAGAGATTGATAAGCAGATGTAGCATCATGTTTTCATCCCTGAGTTAAATTTGTCTTTGGTTGCATGTCGCTAATTACCTCGTGTTCTTCGGAATCGCGTTTTCGTTTACGGGACTGTGGTGCAATATCCTTCAAGAGAACGTCCTTCTGGCTGCCATTGATCTCCACAAGGTTCATACCAGCTAAGACCTCATCCTCTTCTGCCTCCTTGCCAGGTTTGTTGCTAGATGTGTCAGTAGCCAGAGATGTCTCGGGTTCCTGACTAATAAATGACTGCTTAGTTTGATTATGGAGACTCAAGTTTGAGCTGTCTATATGCACTTGAGTCTCCACGTCGTCCTGCAATTGGATTTCGACGACAGCATCAGTCATTAATACAACCAAAATTTGGAGCGTAAACTGTACCTTTGGGTCAGAAGTAGCGTTTAAAGCACCATTAACCGCTTTGGTCACCTCACTGGTGGTTTTGCTGGTCACCAAAGATGGATCTGCCTCTCGTCCTAAGAAAATTTCATCGTCACTTTCCTCATCACTAAGTCTTGCTCCCCGACGTAGTCGTCGCCGTGGATGAGCGGTATCAAGAGTTGCGAGATCCTTTTCCAGTCTGGACTCTCGCACACTTTTCTTCTCAACATCGCCAAAATCATCACCAACAGAATCGCTGATCTTATTGTCATCTTCATCCGATGAATCGTGTGTCTTTCGGTGCAGCTTAAGGTATTTGACACGACGCTCGATCTGGTCCGGCGTTCGGTCGCGCTCCTGAAACATATCTTCGTACG
>NW_020187243.1:111795-118357 GCF_900000015.1 Plasmopara halstedii
TGCGACGTTTGTGCTCATCGAGCCTAGGATATATACCTCGGTGCTGCGACGCACTGTCCGACGTTGCACCGAGTGCGAGAGATGAAGTTGGGCTCTGTCCATGGTCGCCGTCAGAACCGGCGAGACTTGGAGGTTTTGATTTCATTGACACAGGGCTCATTGAGCAAGGAAGTTGTTTGTTCCAACAAATGGAGTTGCAGTGTCTAACGGACACACGAGCCTCGTTGAGGTTATAATTGATTGAAACTGCAAATGTTTTCAATCTTAATGGGGGAGGGTGTAACAGGGTTACACGAACCCTAATAAAAGGGGTGTGTGCGTGTCGCACGAGATGTGCATAATGTGACCACACACCCAAACCAAGAATACGGGACGGGGCTAGGTAGCCAGTAGTTATGGATGTATTTTGATTTTACGATATATATTTAGTATATTTAGGAAAATCTAAATTTTAACATTGGGATAAAAATTTAAATAAAAATCAGTTTCGGTTTGCCTTGGTAAGGCTTTTAAGAACTTTTAGAGGCAGCGGATTGCGATCCGCTGCACCAGTACTTGGTTCTTATAAAAAAGGTCCGTGACCTAAAGACGCTTCCTCAAGCGCGAAGCTACGGCAGCCCCGCTGCATAGAAAGTATCCAGTAGAATTGACTGGCTTACGCCACCCACTTTTAAAGACAGAGGCACGTTGGTCTCGTCACCAGTACAGATCACCAGGAAGGACCCAGCATCCTGTAGCACCCAGAACTTTTGTGACTTCATATAAGAAGATTATGACACAAAGCATTTGGTACAGTATGCAATTTTTTCGAAAATATTTGATTTTGAATATTTGTTTGGCTTGAAACCTCAGCAATTGAAAATTTGAATTGACCGAGGTAGTGTTAGCAAAGGCTGTAGGTAGCCCCCGCCGGCAAAATTCTGATAGACTAGAAGTATCTCTACAGATCGTCTCAAGCATCATCAAACATTATCGCATATTTCTGGATTGCTTTCTGAACTCAAGAATGTCCTGTCTGGTGCAGATCGTGCAATGGAATCTTTAGGACAGACGCATCACGCTAAAACATTGCCTGTCAAGCACTTTAAATATTCAGAACGTCGGAAATAAAATTTTCTGTTCACACCCTCGATAATTATCGCTCAGCTTAAACGACATCAACGTCTTTCAATAGCTTTGTAACAAATTTGATCGTGTTGGTTAGCTCGTAATTCTCCTCCTGTAACGACAGATTTTTGAAAAAAATCGCGGACTCAAGGTCCCTTAGAGTAATTGATTGCGATGATTTAAGATGATGACGGAAAGACAGTCCAACTGATGTGTGGTCGATTTCAAGATTGGATCGCAATGAATTCTTTTTTATTCGACATTGTTGGATTTGTCAGAGTGTATCTGGAAATTTCTCAAAGCAACCACTTTGGTAAATGGATGAGATTCTTTCTCGTTGTCTGATAGGTGAAAGAAACATGTCGGCGATCATCGTATCAGTTATTGGACCTCGTATCTGATATACGAGATGTTCCGCATCTTGATCGATGAATGCACCCATGTGTCTTTCTTGTTATAAGAAATTGCTATTTCTCCGACATTGATAGGGATTGAAAATGCTCCCACAGCAGCGAATGCAGACCTTTGTGGTGCTGACGATAATGTTCTGGACGAAAAGGACGTATCCAGATTATGACATTCTCTATGTAGCGACACTTTGTATGGAATTCTTGATGAGCTTCACGTCCTCGGTAGACACAAAATGAACATGGTCCCTTCAGATTTCGGTAAGTGACTTAAAGGACATACCCTGTTCATTAAAAGGGGAGGGGGTGATTTTGCTAGGTGTCTTCTGTTCTCAAGCTTGTATCAACAATCACTACACCATTTGCTTAAACCATGTGTATTGCGCTAAAAACATATTTGACATTGTGCTCCTTTGTCACGCTTTCGTCCTGAATGTTCTATCCTTGTCTTGAACGAAAATTATTTACATTCTCAACGAGATCATCAGCATATGTATGGCCTTGTTCATCACGAGTATGAAATGATGCGAAAGATTCGAGCTTTTTCCGTTCATGTGTAGAAGATTATGAGACGATTAGTTGAATGGAACAACGAAACGTAAGCCCCTTACATGATCTTTTAACAGATCAAGTGGGTCAAGCGCTAAATTGACTTCTGAGGTATCGAAAAGACTCAATTTGAAATCAATTGGGCAATTATCAACAGAGTATCGTGCGCTGAAGATTATCAGTATGCTCGAATCACAAGGGTGTGCGTTTTTTCTACATAATAGAAAGAAAAGCAAATGTATCGTGCGTTGATGAGTGAGCAAGTCCAATCAAGAATTTACTTGACTATCCTGCAGTTATAACAGCCGAAACAATATATTCACACTGAAATAATGACCGAAGAATCCGGAAATCAGCCATTTCAATTGATTGACTTATGCATTAGTAAGACGTTGTATCCTGCGGTCAACTGTGTCTAACTGCTTGCGTAGTGAACGGCGACGACCCTTTTTATCGCGGCCATTTTCCTTCGATATCAAGTCGTGGAGAAAATGCACGCGCATCTTCAGGTCTTCTATCGATCCAGATACCAAAGCCAGATGATCGTCACAGAAAATGTCGTCATCAGTCTCTTTACGGTCTTTTGCTTCTTCCTGACACGCTTCACAGAGCAGCACATGCGTACGACAATATGCACAGCGAGAGCCTGACAATTCATCATGCGGTACGTGGCATCGCGCACATTGGCCCGTGATCATCTTGTCATCAGAAGCCATCATTACTCGCTGATCAAAGACAAAGTTTTTGCCCTGAAAAAGATCTCCACCATCGGGAAAACGCTCAAGGTAGCGATGAATTCCTCCTTCCAACTGATAGACATTCTTGAGTCCTAAATGTTTTAAATAAGCTGAAGCTTTTTCGCATCGGATGCCACCTGTGCAATACATTAACACTTTTTCCTTTTGTTGTAACATGGGCAGCTCATGTTGTACCCATTGAGGAAATTGCCCAAAACGACGAGTCTTTGGGTTTAAAGCACCAGTAAAATGACCAACGTTGTATTCATATACATTGCGTACGTCAATAACAGCAATAGATTCAGGCTCAGCATTTAATTGCTCTGCTCGAAACTCGTCTGGTGTCAAATGTTTGCCTCGCACTTTTAAGTCGTAAGCATGAGTTGGAAGCTCTAAAGCTACAATCTCCGCAACGACACGTACAATTAGCTCAGAAAACGGAGCCACCTTTGCTCGACTAGTCTTCCAGTCCACGTCACTAAATTTTGACTGCTCCTTCATAGCGTCGATATAACTCTGCACACTTGCACTGGTGCCTCCAAGCGTACCATTAATACCTTCCAGTGCGAGTCGTATACGACCTGTAAGCCCAAAAGATAAACATAAATCTTCTTGGGAAGATGCATATGCTTTGAGCTCCTCTGACGTCTCGCATAGACGCACATATTTGTAATAAAGCACAACAACGTATTCGCCATCATGCTCCATTTTGTTCTTGCTTATCAGATATTACTATTTTGTATGTGGTTATTTTTTATTCATTTACTCAGTAGTATCTCTCACTTAAAAAATCACATTAATATATGACTATTGTGTAAATTGTCATATCTAAGGTTTCTAATGAGCTTCTTCGACTGCACCGAGCAGGAAGCACAGTGGCGTCAAGAGCGCGAGGATCTAAACAGAAAACTCCACGAAAACGGTAAGCAGTTTCTTGATCGTAAGGGTATTGAAAAGACAAGGTGTGTCAGCAACACATTTATTAAGTCTCTTAAGACTTCTCACAAAAATCTACTGATGTAGACAGAAATTTCGACTTGGTCCAACGCTCGAATCCAAACGATACATATTCTCCTCTGATAGTGATGGCGTTGCAATTATCTGTTTGCCAATCCCCAAAATGATGGCTAAGCGTTGCTATGCGATAGGCAAAGAATTGACAGAGTTGTTACCACGCGAGCGTGAAACTGGTAACGCTGTGGCTTACGTAACACGTCTCGAACTCATGCATGTTACACTATTCCACACATCGCATCCAAACGATATCGCACCAAATGCGAGGCGTCACTTTCCTCAAGATGTGGCTCAACTTAAGACCATGTGTACTCGCATCGCACCGTTTCGAATGATACCTGTGAAAGTACTTATGACGTCAACGGGGGCTATTGTCATGTTATTTGAATGCCTATCATCAATTGAAAAGCTAAGCAACCAACTTATCAATATGCATGCCGAATATTCGATCGATTACATCCGCCACGCCGCTAAAAAGACGTTTTCGTACATTCCAAAAACAGACACACGTGTGATTATTCATTCAACGCTAGGTCGAATATTGTCACCTGACGTTCATGATAATGACTTAGCCCGCCTGCACGCTCGGTGCGAAGAAATTTCAATTCAATTGGCAGCCGATCCTCAGCCAGTGCTATTCGATAGACTTTGGTTTGTAGAAGAAACACACTTTTTGTCTTTGCTCGGCCCCAAAACTGAAATCCCGCTGCTTGGCGATCGGTATCTTTCAAATTAATGCGAAGTTCAGAGGTTTATAACTCAAATTCATGGAACGAGAACTTCATATTTGTGGTCCTAAGAGTGTTGCATATAATATACCGAAGTTTGATGTGGTAGACGCAAGACGAATATAATATAAATTATTAGAATGAATACTGTTGTTTCTTAAGAAATTCAACTTACAATGGTGAGTACAAAACTGATAAGCCACAATTTTCAATGAATGGCTTAATAAATTGGCAAGCTGTAGTTATAATTGACTTTGTCTTTAAGCGGTTGTACTTTTACGAAGTCGTTTGTCGTAGTAAGGTGAGTATATTATTACCAATGAGCTATCTAGCTTGTTTTTGCAATATACGCAAATGTACATCGTTATGAAACATGTAGCTGAATAGACTGCGAAGAGCTTTGGGCCTGAAAATTTATGGTCAGATTTCGTTCCTGAACTTGTCAGTCCTCGATAAATATACAGCATAGTGATCAGTGATGCTTGACGGCTTCGCCTTTTCAAAGCCACTTTGATTATTTGCAATCGGTAGTTTTTCAAGATTTCATACCGATAACGTCCTATGCAATGATAGCGGCGAATACCGACGCTTTGATTGGTGTATGCGATGTAGCGGGGCTGTCGTAGCTCCATACTTAGAGGAAGCCAAGCTAAGGTCACCGACCTTACGTTATATACAGGAACCTGTACGAGTGTAGCGGATCGCAATCCGCTACCTCCAGAGTACTTAAAACCTCAAATTAAGGCAAAGAGTTGTTTTATTTGCGGCAGAGCCGGCTATATCTAAATCTATATGTTTTCCTTATTGAAAGTAAAACCATATTAATATGCTTTACTCCTGGCAGTCCTGCCACGTAATGGCTTCTTGTTACGATGTAGCCCCACCATTGCGTGATTACACCAAATTGTGTGATCCACACCTATGCACAATCACACCATCTTGTGTGACCCGCCCTTTCATACACGGTACGTGTATCCCCGTTATACTCTCCCCCATCAAAATTGTAAATACTCACATTTCACATTTAAATGTGGCCTTATACGAGGCTCGCATGTCTGAGACACCGTCACGTTCTAAAATACAACTTTAAACATATTCCGCTCTACACGCCCTGTGTCTACGACACTCAGAACACCCAGTCTGGCTGGTTCCGAGGGCACCCGCAGACAAAGCCCTTCTTCTTCTGCACAGAGTGCATCTCCGGACAGTACATCCGCGGCTTCGCGGGAGGCGCATCCCAACCCCTCGGCAACCGAGCGCAACACGCCGCACCCGTCCCGGGCGATCGAATTTCCTCGTCATGGAGTTAGAGGAGGCTGACAACGAGCTGGATACTCCTTTCCCAGCATGGGAAGACGAGGAGGATAAAGTGCGCCAACGGTGCGAAGCTCAAATCTTGCGGACAACGTGTCCGTTCTCCGATCTCTCGGCTTTCGGAGGAAGTGGTATTATTACCAAACGCCTCGACGAAGCACAAGAGCAGCAATGAGAGTCTGCCCACGGGGCAGCTCCCATGCGCTCGTATCCACATTTGGTCGTAGACCCTCGTGTGGAGTACGGCTTCCGCTTGGCGGGTCCCGTTACTGAGGCGGAAGACGCGATCACTCGATCGTTAGGCGTCTCCGTGGTAGGACCCCTGGCCACTACACAAGCTGAGCTGGACCAGCGGAAAGCTCTCCGAGCTCGCTTCAGTATACCTCAAGAATTTCCAATGGATAGTTACCGCGTTAGAGTTCGAGCTTAAAGAAGAGGCGCTCCTGTACTCGTAATGCCGACGAGTCCTGTGGTGCTCACCCCTGGCGAAATCGCTGCCGATTATGATGAGCTCTTTAAGCGATGGGTACAGCAGCACCACAAGCTTTCCTCGCTGTCTCAATTATGTCGGAGCCACAAGGAAGTGGACGTTCGAGTAGAGCGCCATCTTAGATTTGAGTTTGCCAATCTCAAGGCGCAACACTGACTTCGAGAAGAGTCAGCGGCGGGCGAAGACAACTTGGTCGATCGCCGTCCGGTGACTCGC
>NW_020187243.1:118367-118567 GCF_900000015.1 Plasmopara halstedii
ATGGCGGCGGTGCCAGACACCATCGTCGGACTCGGTTTAGCAACGCTGTTTGTAGATCGTGTTTTCCGTCAACATGGACTCCCAGAGTCGATTGCCTCTGATATAGACCCTCGTTTCACCAAAAGTTTGGTCGACTATCTTAAAGATGCTCGGCACCAAGTTGGATATGTCGACAGCGGATCATCCGCAGACCGATGGTC
>NW_020187243.1:119018-119231 GCF_900000015.1 Plasmopara halstedii
AAGATGGAGGCTCCGACGCGTACGGCCAAGGACCCCGTTGGGCAGCAGGGTCGTACGTTGAAGGGGCTCCGTACGGATGAGCCCCAGGCGGGTTAGGGTACGCAGAGTAAGCGTACGGCTGGGAGTACGCAGCGTATAGGCGCGACTCCCACCCTCGACGGACGCGAGAGTGAATACTCAAGGTCCCGAATGCGGCCAAAGGCCTTGTCCAGA
>NW_020187243.1:123965-124062 GCF_900000015.1 Plasmopara halstedii
AATGTAGCACGTTACAGTAGGGATAGACCATTGTGTACAGACAGAACGATTGTTATACCAAAGTATGTAGCGAAAATCGTTAAAAAGCGATATGATA
>NW_020187243.1:124072-124226 GCF_900000015.1 Plasmopara halstedii
TATCTTTGTTTACTTCTGCTCCTTCCCCATGCAACAGAATTTTCTGCAGCCCTTTGCATGCTCGGAAACGACTCAACCATTGCCAAGAGGCTTTATAATCAGTCTCAGAAAGACCTAGCTCTTCAGCAATTTGCTTTGCTTTGACGATTGCCAA
>NW_020187243.1:124329-124509 GCF_900000015.1 Plasmopara halstedii
GTGCTATCGATCCTAATGTAGAGCTTATCTTAGACTTGCGAAAATCGACCAACAGATGCTCGATACGTTTGAGTCCTGGCTTTCTCAGACATTAAATTACATCGACTTTGTATTGTTTCCCTTTCTCCCAGGTCTTCCTGATTGCACCTTCGCTGACGCCATATTCTCTCGCCAAACCTC
>NW_020187243.1:124519-124618 GCF_900000015.1 Plasmopara halstedii
CATCCAGAAGAACCCAGCCTCCACGCAAGCCTCAAACCCATCCGCCTTCCACGTCTCTTCCGCCATGGAACCTCCTGCCGTCTCTGCTGCCAAGCACGA
>NW_020187243.1:124628-124860 GCF_900000015.1 Plasmopara halstedii
CTAATTAGTAGGTGACCGTTCTTCTTGATGCCGTTAGTGTTCACAGTGAGGAGACTAACGTTGCTCCATGTCATGGTGGGCAGTTCGGATGGTTTAGTAACGAGTTGCCAAGCCATCCGCGACCATCACCACGCCGCCATCCACTTCTTGGAGCTGGAGCACCGACGAGTCATTAGGGTAGTACCCATCGAGCTTGCGCAGCGCTTCGAGGTCGTCGAGTAAGTGACCCTGC
>NW_020187243.1:125558-125663 GCF_900000015.1 Plasmopara halstedii
GGGCGGTGAGAACAGGAACCCTGCGCACGTTATAACCACTGGTACGAACCAGGAAAGTGACCCTGGCTCTGTGCCAACTGCACCCAGCAATCCAGCACGGTCGTC
>NW_020187243.1:129349-129939 GCF_900000015.1 Plasmopara halstedii
ATCGACCTCGTCCAGGTATATTGTGCTGGTTCCGGTGCCAAGCTCAACTTGAGCGAGTGTACTTTGATGCCACTACATCGGAGACGAGATGCCCCGGATATCCCTGGAATCAAGGTACTTCAGAGAGGCGAGAATGTCAAGTTTCTCGGTCTCTTCTTTGGTCAAGACACAACAGATGATGCCATCATCGAGTTCCTGGATCGGCGCTTCTATGAAGGCTTCCTCCTCTGGTTTCGTCGAGCACGAACCCTGAGAGGTCGTTTACTCATTGCGCTCATCATGGTTCTCTCTCGGCTCTGACACTACACAGTGCATATCCCAGTCCCTGACCGCATCGTCAAGAAGTGGCAGTCGACACTCAACAGGTTCGTGCTCAGTCGACGCTACGAACGCAACGCCAAGCATGTCTAGTTGATCGCCAAGGAGTTCCTATATCAACCACGCTCGGAGGGTGGATTGCATATCCCAGCATCGAAGCCTCGCTCAAGCGTCAGAAGCTTCAGCTGCTACTCCACTTTGTCGCTACCTCAAGCCCAACAACACGCAACTGGACAACTGCAGGATCAACACTTCTGTCACTCGCTCTCCCA
>NW_020187243.1:129949-130549 GCF_900000015.1 Plasmopara halstedii
AACGCAGTGCATGCCTCGGTTGGCTCGGTCAGCTTGGAGTGGTGGATCTCTGGCGCATCCATCATCCAGACGAACAAGTGTATACCGGTCCACAGCCACGGAAAAAATAGACTCGACTACATCCTCATGTCCGAAGACTTTAGCAACGCAGTGTATGGAGATGCCAAATATTTTGAACTCAAGGATGCAGGAGATCATTTAGTACACCAAGTCACACTTCGATCCATGTCCCAGTTGCAAGGTCGAGGATACTGGAGGTTTCCAGCATACCTTCTCGAATACCCGGAAGTGGTTGAAGCCATCCGAGGAGAAGCCCAGCAAGATCTTCAAACCTCCAATAACCCAGGCAAGGTCTGGTAACAATGGAAGAAGTCGATCCGTCGACAACTGCAGGCACTCCAACGTAAACTTCGATTCCAGAACGAAGCTGCAGTCGAAGAAGCACGCAAGACACTCGACAAAGCAGCGACGCGTTTCCGCGAAGATCGCCACTCAGTATCCTAGGCTGGATTCCATGCCGCTATGGAAGCATACCGGGACTGGTGAACCGATCTAGCTGCTACAACCAGGATGCTGCTTTCGATTTCCAAGCTCAACATG
>NW_020187243.1:131732-132441 GCF_900000015.1 Plasmopara halstedii
ATTTTGCTCTGCAACAAGGTTCGAAAGATATTCTAGCGTCAAGCTACGCTGCTGCAATGCCTTAATTTGCATGCGATGAGCGCCCTTCCACTTCCAGAGTCGCTCTATCGATTTCACGTTCAGCCCCAACCCTGCTGTTAACCTCTAGTGGATAGCGTCGCTGGCGATCAACTCGATAACGTGAAAAGAAGCAGGTGGGCTATCAACGCTTCTACAGGATTCGATGGCACGGCTATCCATCAGACTCGGGTAGGTGAGAACCTCGTCTGGCCATAGAGTCTAATCACCCCGACGTGATCCACAGCTAAGAAAATCGCTTGTAGTGTTGCACTAAAACGACCAGAGCTTCGTTGTGCTCGGTCGTGACTAGGAATCCTTTTAGAGGAAACAGGCGCCCGTCTTGTTCTTGTTATTAAGACGAACAAATGTCCGCCAAGGGACAAGCTTAGCTAGGTCGGATCATCACGATTGTTGATCCGACGCCATCGAAAAATATGTGCCGCGAAGAACGTCTTGTCTCCAATTTGGTTGAGAATTGAGGATTCGTCAGTGAGTCAGAAGACCGCTATTTAATGTTGGTTTGTTGATTTGACAGCTACATGTTGATTGGAAAGGTTACTGCTCCAGAAGGCCCGCAAAAGTATCAAAGTACTTTGACTTTACGGAAGGGATGATGCACGGATGTACCTTCTATATGCATTGTGAAAAT
>NW_020187243.1:132611-132700 GCF_900000015.1 Plasmopara halstedii
TGTAATAAGAAAACATTAAGGAACACCTATAAATAGATTCAGTCTTAAAACTACCTAAATTTGGTTAACGTTCCTCTGACCAAGGATCT
>NW_020187243.1:133001-133389 GCF_900000015.1 Plasmopara halstedii
AGTGCTCTGGAGGCCTATGAACGAAAATGTCGTCAACGTATGTCTGTGCATGCACCCTGTGGGGCCTGAACAACTGCGTCACAAGACGATTAAATGTTGCTGGTGCATTTGACAACCCTTGGGGCATTACCAGCCACTCCCGGAGCATGCCGCTCGGAATGCTCACCGCTGTTAGCGGAATTTTACTCGCTCTCATGAGCAATTAGTAATATCCATCGACCAAGTCAAGTGCACTGTACGTCGTACATCCCACCATGTTGTTTTGAAGAACATCCTTTCTAGAAATCGGCGTTTGTGCCGGATTGGTGGCAGCGTTGAGCTTATTGTAAACATGAACGATACGCCACTTGCCGTTCGGCTTCCAAACACAAAACGTGGGTGTCGAATG
>NW_020187243.1:133399-133676 GCF_900000015.1 Plasmopara halstedii
TAGTTGAGCCACAAGGAAGTGGACGTGCGTGTGGAGCGACACCTCCGATTTGAGTTTGCCAAATTAAAGCACGCCGTCGTTTCCCGTCAGATTGTCGCCCTGTCACGTATGAGTCAACCCCGCGAGTTCTGTGTCTGCGACCGCAAGAGCTCAGGGCCACCGCTTGAGCTCAGCTTACGGCCCTTCTATTTCCCTGGCTAATACCGGGAAGCTCGAGGCGTCTGATGACGCGGGACGTCCGGACCTTTCTGATCAGAAGCGTCTACGGCGTCTGGGC
>NW_020187243.1:133686-134249 GCF_900000015.1 Plasmopara halstedii
ACCCGCTGCCTCGCCTTGAGAACTACCGCACTCTGTCGGAGCGATTCTTAGCCATGGAGCAGGCGAATGCGTCGCTGCAGACAATGGTGGGGCGCTTGTCTCCATTGGAGATGGAGGTTGTTGCACTCCGTGCCCAGAACCAGTTGCTGGTTCGGCTTCTGGGTGGCCGAGGGCCCGTGGGATCCGCTCTGACACCAACGCTTCCGCGTTTACATGCGCCGGATCCCGATACGGCTTGAGCAAACCCACGTAAACACAAGGCGGGTGCGCATCCGTTTGGAAGGCTTAGCGTATACGCTAGACCCCGCTAGGCCACAACCTTAAACGGTCCAATAAACCGTGGACGAAGTTTCGTCCTAAAGATAGTAGAGGCTGCATATGTAGGAAGGTTTTTTTTAGAGTTTAATAAAACTAGGTTTCCGACCTTAAAGCTTTCCACTCTGCCTCTTCCTTTTTCATCCGCACTGTCTTCTTGCAGGTCTTGGCTTTCAGCCATCGCATCGCAAACGTGTCGTAGGGCACTCAGTCTGGTAGACAAGAAGTCATCGACTTCTTTGCGGATG
>NW_020187243.1:134259-135485 GCF_900000015.1 Plasmopara halstedii
GATTCCCGGCAATAGCCAGGGAAGTAGAAAGGCCATGAGCTGAGCTTAAGCGGTGGCCCTGAGCTCTTGCGGTCGCATACATGGAGCTCGCGGGAGCGTTAGGGGTTGACCCATACGTCGCAGGGCGACAATATTAAGGGAGTGGACGGCGTTCTTTGAGTTTGGCAAACTCAAATCGGAGGTGGCTCTCCACACGCATGTCCACTTCCTTGTGGCTCATCTGTAAGGCATACAGTGAGGAAAGTTCTCGGTGCCGTTGCACCCATCGCTTTCAGAGCACTTCGACATCTGTAGCGCTTTCGCCGGGGGCCCGACGATGTGGAGGCCTAACGATCGAGTTACCATGTTCTTCCACACGAGGGTAAGTGACCGACCGTGGAGGGGCGCGCATCAGAGCCGCCTTACGGGCAGCTTACCACCACGTTCGTCAGGTGACGAGAAGTCAGGAAACAGACATGGGTTCCGCAAGGCACGAGCAGAACTCGTCTCACGACGCTGGTGCGGCTCGCCTTCTTCGTCATCATTCCATCCGGGAAAAGTAGTGTCAGACTCGTAGTCGACCACCTCCACATTCCCAATGAGGTCACTCGTCACCGTTAGCGTTCGCGGAGCGCGACGCTCGGGCTCATCGAGCCTAGGATTTACATGCTTCGATGCCGCGGAGACACGGTCCGACTTGGCATAGTGTGCGGGAGATGAAGCTGGGCTCTGCCTGTGAGCGCTGTCGGAATCAGCGAGACTTGAAGACTTCGGTGTCATTGACACAGGGCTCATTGAGCACGGAATTCGTTTCGTTCCAACGCAGTGTCTAACGGACACGCAAGCCTCGTTGAGGCAGTAATCGATTATAACTGTAAATGCTCTCTATCTTAAGGGGGAGAGTGTAACGGGGTTACACATACCCTGGTAACAGGTGTGTGTATCACACCAGATGGGCATGGTAAGACCACACCCAAGCAAGAATACGGTACGGGTCTGGATAGCCAGTAGTTATACATGTATTTAGATTTTACCATACATATTTAGGAAAATCTATGCATTTAAAATTAGGCGGCTTATTTGCCGCAGATAAAAATAAATAAAGTCAGTACTGATTTTAAACCGAAAAGTTGATTTGCCTTGGGTTGTGGCTATAACTACCCTTGGAGAAGGCGGATTGCCATCCGCTAAACTCGTACTTGTTCTGAGTATAAAACGAGAGGTCGGTGACCTAACTTACGCTTCCT
>NW_020187243.1:135495-139427 GCF_900000015.1 Plasmopara halstedii
CCAATATATATATTGGATGAATTGCAAAACTCAATTCATGACACTGGGAAAAATGATAGATGACAAAACGGTAACTTTTTGTATGTTATTTTGTGAGCATATTTTCTCCCGTTTTTTAAAAAAAACATTACGTAATTTATCGTAAGCAAGTAAATATGTTTAAGGCGTTTCATGTCATCACACAGGTAGCGTGCATGGTATGGCCGGCAGGATAAGCACCATTTCTGGCGATTTAATCTTGAAGCGAGTGAACCAGTCGTTTTGTATGCTCTGTATGTAGTATTGATAGAATGAGTTTGCAAAATCGAATCCACTTCAAGAGGAGGGCTGCAGACAAACCTGTGACCCTTGTAATTTGTATCCAAGCCTACTTAATATGAAGACCAAATCCATATTCAAACGGCTCACCGATGCCTACTGGAACGGGGTAAAACTAAAAATTCCGTGTACTTGACTCTTACACATGTGGCACGACTGCATCGAATATTTCTCGGTACATGAATACGGATATTCCACTCACAAAACACGTCAGATAGCAGAGAAAATTTTCTTGTGAAAGCTAGTAAAACTTATAAAATTAAGGTATAAGCTTAATTAAAATTATATGTATTCACTCGAAGTAGAAGTGCAAACTAACGCGTTCGCTCTGTTCCATTTCAGTGAAGAGCGCACAAGCCCAACATTCATGCCTTTGTTCATACGGACCCTGTGTGTCAAACTTTCTCTGTGTAAAGTACCCGGCACCCCCGTTGCACGAGATAGCACTTGAATACCAAATAATGAAATGGCTGTATCCTCTCAAGGATGAAATTTAAAATTATCTAAATATTTCCCACAACAAATCGACAACTTTAACAAGCATTTGCTGGTCTCGGAATCAGCAGACCGGTGATCTTAGGGTAGGAGGCAGTCATTGCTCGCCACCACCTTTGAGATGCGCTGATGAGGCAAGTCCATAAGCACCCTACCGGGGCGCCCGTGGAGACACAGATGACTCTAAGTGAAGTTGCAACTTTTGAGTGTCCAACATTTTAAAGACGGAGACAGAGAGAGTCTCAACTTCAGTATGAGAGAAGTTGTGATGACCATAGATACCGATGGCATGCCGCACTTGCGAAATCAATGCTCGAAGGCCACGCGCAAGAATGAACCATTTGTGCAATACAAAGGAATACAGACATTATACACTGTAATAAGTCAAAGCGGTATATGTCACTGTTGTTCGCACCGCTCAACCTGGCGTTTTTTTGTGTGCGTTACAAGTCTTTTCTACCCGACAAGAGGGGCGTGAACTGGCAGAAAATGACCGGGTTAAAATCTTAAATCAACGCATTAGCTTCTGACCTTCACCAGATGGTGGTAACGATTACTATCTTTCCGAAGGGTCTCCAAAAGAAAGCGACCTGCTTCTTGGCCTTCCGCGTTTATCCTTCCCCAATCAAGGAGGCGAAAGGCGTCAATTCAATGCGGAATACAAGTTTCGTTCCACGTGGGTGAAATAGGCTGCGTGGAAATCTAATCCAAACAGGCAAAAACGAAAAAGATAAATGTTTAATTTACTGAGTAGTTTCACTGAATCCGCTTTTAATTTTCGGCAGTGCAAAATATTTCTATCCTTTCATATCACTTTGCTATCAGCTGAGAGATTTAAAGGGTTGGGCTCCCACGCAAGAGTAGACGGTATTTTCACGGAGAACGCAAAGTACCAGTGAAGCAGGAGGTCCTGCTTGGGGACAATTTGATTTTTGTGGACTTCACGGAGATTGTAGTCATCGGGTTCATATCTCAAAAGCAAATATCTCTAAATGCGGTACCACCGTACTTAGTTCTTAGTTACAACAACTCTGGCTTTATGTGAAGCCGCAGAAAGTTCTGAGAAATCAGGAGCATCATGCACTTACTTGAGACGCGCGTCTATCAAATTATGAAGCCAGAACGCGGAGGCATTCAAGATGCCAAATATCGGATACGTTATGCATTGGTATTGTGATGGGGGCACTGGTGGTTATGACGAAGATTTATGATGGGGTTTCAAGTAGACTCGAAGGACATTATTTACCACGGTCTTCAAGCTGTATGTCTGCTGAAATCAGAGAGTTCGACTGTATGTTGTAAATGTCGTGATCCCGAGAGTGTATCGAAGACGGAACGGTAAGGAACAGATGTAAGCTGATGTCTCCTGCCAAGAACCTACAATGAGTGGGGGCGACGAATGTTGCAATGTTCCTTGTCAGTGCCGGGGATGCCGAACGACGCCTGTCGCTGTCTGAAATAAGACCAAGCCCCATAGAAAAGAAGATGGTTATTTTTGTCATGACGTGACGGTTCTGCCGACTCAGCACTTCCTTGTGTCCGACCCACCGTAAATGAAACTCTATGGAAAAGCAAACGAAACGCATGCTGTCAGCAGCTGTGATATCAAATCACATGCGTTTTGACGCTTCCATACGTGTTCCAGCATTTTGAATCAACTCAGACGCATCGGTTTGACGCGGCAGCAAAAGCAAACGCACTTTGCCGTTTGCACGTTTCCTGCAGCTGTGAATTAACTTACTCGTGAATAGGTTTTTGGAGTTGCTGCAGGGGTGATAGTACCCCCCATAATACATCCGGCAAAACTTGTATAATACTATACGAACTTCTCTCAGGAATACAAGCAAGGAATTGCAAGATGCTGAGGTGTCCTAAATGGTTTTTGAATATGTGTAACGGATTGCAAAATGGTAGACTAAAATGGTACGAGAGGGATAGCTATCCTCAAGAACCCTACAAATCTTTTCTTTCACGACGGAGTGACGCGGAATGTACTACGCATGTTATGATCGGGTAGGGGTGCTTCATGAGATTGCCTTGCTTCTCCGAACCATCATTATAGCACACAGCTGTGGCCTTCTAAAAAGATCTGTGTGGCGTAACCGAATACAAAGCACGAAGCAAATTTAGTGAGAACCAGGAAATTTCGCACTCCGTAACGACCTCTGCGTTAGAAATGCTATCGGCATGTGGCGGATTGTGCATGCTTATGTCAAGCTAAACGCAGCCATGTTTTCGAAGAAAATCCCGTTTTCCGGAAAGGGTGTCTGCAGAATATAATGGCCGTCTGCACGTTGTTCAGTATCCATGATCTAGTGGATGATTGTTACCTTTTACAAATTAATAGATCCATGCGACGAGTACGCAGTGAGGGACTCCCTGGAAGTGGCTACATGAACTGCCTAATGCACCAGCAACGTCGAAGTGACAGGTGGCACGGCTGTTCTGACCGCATTTGGGCTTTGCGTAAATCGATATTAACGATGTATTCGCCCACAGTCATGCACAGCACATAGCGAGCAATGTTTCTGTGCATGCACGTCGATTAAATACTTTTTGAAACATACAAGTGTGGCTTTGGCGCCAACGAAGTCTCATTTAAATGATGCTTTATGTGGTTTTGTTAGCCTGCGAGCAAGTTTTGCATAGATAAAGACCATCGAAGGTTGGTCAGTGTCTCTGTCCCAAAACAGTTAAGTAGCTTGACGTAAACAACTACTTGTACATGTACATTGCGAACTATACGATACGAAAAGACATTTAATGGATCCCCATAAAACGAATGCTGCCAAAAAAGCCGCTTTTAAGGCCTTAAAGATAACATCGTGCGCTCCTCGATTTCGGCCTCGACGTTTTTAAATCGATTATTCCATGTTGTCTAAGAAACTTCTTGTGGTAGACTTCTTTTTAGTTGAAGCAGATGTCGATGGAAATCAACACATAAATGAACCGTGGCATTATCAACTTCAAGCTACTGTTCATTACAAAAAGCTTATCGCAATAGAGTATGGCATCTTCATATTCAGGCTAATGTTCTTTGCTCGAAGTTAATTATATTAATACAGATTATGCTAGGTTGCGAACAAAGACGTCGTCATCACAACGCACAACAGAAACAG
>NW_020187243.1:139437-139560 GCF_900000015.1 Plasmopara halstedii
TTATTTTTGATCCTGATTATTGCCATGATCACATGTCTGTCCACATGACTAACCACACGAAGACGCGACCCTTGCAACCAATACATGGAGTAACGTCAGATTTGTTTGGTGCATATAAATTGT
>NW_020187243.1:139570-140072 GCF_900000015.1 Plasmopara halstedii
CCGTGCAAAGCACGATGCAGGAATGTTGCGTGAGAGTTAGTCTCCCAGTTCGACAGTGTCCGAAAGCCGAACGGCAAGTGGCGTATCGTTCACGCTTACAACAAGCCCAAAGCTGACACCACTCCGGCACAGATGCCGATTCCAAGGAAGGATGTTCTTCAGAACAATATGGTTGGCTGTACAAATTTCAGCGCACTCGACTTGGTCGATGGGAATCACGAATCAGCGAGTGATATTCCGCTGACAGCGGTGAGTACTCCGCGGAGCATGCTCTGGGAGTGGCTGATGATGCCCCAAGAGCTGTCAAATGCACCAGCAACATTCAATCGTCTTGTGACGAAATTGTTCGAACCCACCGGGCGTATGCACAAACATACTTCGACGACATTTTGTCCACACTCGTGCAGAGCACGGGACGACCGAGGAGGAAACCACATCGTCTATTTGAGAGCGGTGCTCGAGTGCAAGCGCGCGAATAAGTTGTCTCTAATGCCGATAAGTG